>NW_026042776.1:0-100195 GCF_023856365.1 Brienomyrus brachyistius
CAATAAAGTATCAATTATTATTACTGTATGAGAGACTGTCTAATATCAGATAGATAACAGACTCATACTGTGCTGAGCTTGTCTGAGAGAGATGATTAGCAAATGCTCTCCCACAGTATCTCAGCACTCTGTACAAAGAACTTTATATGCTCAGTATCTGCTCCTGTTTATCTAATTGTTCTCATTTTAACTGGATGTTAAGGAGTAAATTAATAAACGTCATGTAAGTGCACATTAAAATGCTTTTTCACTGTTACTTAAGTTCCCATGTGAACAGCCAATCAGATCAGCCTGATGTGTGTCTCTCTGTTTCCTCTCTGTTTCCTGCCCTTTCATCCCGACCACGACCATGATCTCTCACTTAGCAGCAGAGCAGTTTATTCTAAACAGTGGAAGCACAAAAATGTTCAGACTCTTTGGTCTTCTCATTTTCATTAGTAAGGCCCTATAATATAAATTATTTTGGGATTTTAATATTTTCATTTATCTGTATGATGTGATCAGTGGAATTTGGCCATTTAATCTGCATCATAGTTAATAGTTATTTAGATTACTATTATATGTCTTATTTGATTATGATTTTTTTTGTTTTTCTGTTTTTGCAGACACTGCACTGACTACAGATGTTGTTCAGCCCAGTCACCTGATGAGGGTTCAGCTTGGAGACAGTGTGACCCTGACATGCTTCTGTCAAGGAGAAACAACTTTTGTTACTTTGTTTAAGCAAGCTGTTGGTCGGAAGCCCCAGCCCATGGCGAAAGCACTTCTCTACGTACCTGGTGAATTTTACAAGGAATATAAAAGCATAAAACGTTACTCCTTACTGAATGCAGAGGGGAGTTTTAACCTCACTATTTCTAACGTGGAGCCGTCAGATTCTGCAGTGTATTATTGTGCTGCTGTGTTTCTTCATGAGGTCACCTTCGGGAATGGAACCTTTGTCATAATCACAGGTAAATGAGATTCCAACTATTTTCATATTTGCTTTATTATAATGTCAGTAAGATTATTCCCTGCAAAATAATTTTGACAGTTTAGTTGTTTGTCAATATAAAATTAGCAAAGATACCTTATTGTCTGCTTTGTTCCATAAATGTTTTTCTAAACATCAAACAAAAATCATTCATTATTATTATTATTATTATTATTATTATACAATTTGTTGCATTTTGCTTGCTGTCAGCCAAAAGCCTAACCTTCTCTTTATACAGATGTTAATGTTACACATTGCAGCCTCTTTAAAACAAATAACATAAAAAAATGTTTGAGTTGTTATATACAGTATAGGACTGTGCAAAAATCTTAAGCAACAAAAGAAAATTATTTTTGACGTTATTTATCTGAGCAGTCAGTGTGTATTCACTCTGAAAAAAAAAATGCATGATTTAACATATGAACTAGGGATGTGCACCATTCAGAACTGATTTGAGAATGAAATTCTCAAATACGTATCCTAAAATTCAGGATTTTGAATACATATATGAACTTGAATTTCAGTTCATTTTGTTAATCTGAATTACATTTGAATTGTGGTTGAAAACAGGTTGTGGCATTGAAATTTATATTTGAATTTAAAGAAGAAGAACGAAAAAGGGTTTGGATTCAAATTCAAGTTCATATACGTACTGTAGGTGTAGCTTTTAACTAAAATATGAACTTTAATTTAAATATGAATTATACATAAACACATTAACATTGTTATACATCATTGTTATAAAAATGTCGTTTTGTAAAGAATGAAATAATGCAACATTTGAAGTGTCACCTAAAATAATAATTATACTGTCATTTTGTGCACCATGGTGGATCTGCTCATAGGAAGAGCTGAGTGTCTCTCCTTAAAAGTCAGTGTTGGCTGCAGTGACGGCAGTTTCTAACCTAAGAAACGTCCCTGTTGGGGAAAGCGCCCGGCGTTTCCACCCCAACTCCACATTTATGAGACACACACAGGTTACAGTTTTACTTGCAAGGGTACCCACACTCTCTGCAATGCAAACTACAGCAGAATGTGTTACAAAGGGTGGTTCCCCTTGTCTTCTTTATTTATAGTCAATGGGGGGCGCAAGAGAGGGAAGTGAGATTCTTATCTAAGTAGGCAGCTGTTAACCACCTACTTAGAGTACAATAGCTAAGAGTATGTGGCTAGAAGATAAGAAATAACGTATACATATATATTTACACTCATTGCTGATCATACAGAAATGATTAACAACTGTTTCTTCAACCTAACAGTCCCTCCTGTTTATCATGACAGTATGATCAGAAGCATCAACATTGTACAAGTTGCAAAAGCACTTTAGGTACAACCTTCATTTAGACCACATTGTCATTATCCTGGAAAACATTTAATTCCGGTTCTTCAGGTCCGAGCCCTGCACGGGTGCTTTCGGCTCGGCCGTCATTATGAATTATATGTCTTCTTCATCGCCATCGCTGGAAACAGGCTCTGTCTCTATAGTTTGGGTAAGGGAGAGAAACATTGTACTGCGTGTCCGAAAAGCAGCGTTAAGAGCTTGATTAATAAACATTTTCAAACATGGTATAACAGTAATAAAACAACAGAAAAATAAAATGAAAAACAAAAGAAAATATAAGTGAAACATTACTTTGATATCCTATACCTGCAGAAGATATTCATAGCTCTGCCATACACCGTAGGTCCTTCACTATGAGTGAGCATTACTGAACAAACATAGCAATTTGTCACATTTTTCGCTGTTACAGTATCATGTACATATCGGTACCAGTAGTTTTGCATAAATGGATGTGAGTGGTCAGCGGGCAACGGGCGTAGATGGAAGTCATCATGGGTCCATCGCCGTAGGTGCTGTAATGGAGCTGGTGAGAGCCAGGACAACCATACAAGTCCTACAACAAGAATGACCCCTAGAGTCACTTTACCACATCCCCACCCTATCAGGGCCATCCTAAATAGAGTGCAGCTCAGTTGTTTTCTTCACCGGGTTGAGACAACAGCACCCTATTGGTTACTGTGCCTTTGTAGCGGACTTCCACTGCTACTCTGTTGCTGAGGCCTCTGATAAGGGCTTGATGGGTTTACAGTGACTTTTGTGTATCCAGGAAGGTCGTTCTGCGATCTTTACTGCTGTTGGTGTTGTAAGGAGGACTTGATAAGGACCGTCCCACCGAGGTGTGCTCCAATCTTTCCGCAACAGGACCTTGACCAGGACCCAATCTCCCGGCTGCAAGTTATCCTGTTGAGTAGAAACAGAATTTACCGGCAGACTACTGGGGCTATGTTTTTGTTGTGATGTTAGTAGTTTACGCATCCAATCGGCCAGCGTATTTTCTCGGTCTGCTTTTTCTATGTCATTCATTTCAGTTGCTAGGGGAAATGGTCTACCATACACTATTTCAAAAGGTGTTAATCCTGCAGGAGTGGGAGTTATTCTCATCCATAATTTTACTAGAGACAAACATTCTGGCCACGGCCTTTTTGTCTCTTCCACTGTCTTTCTTAGCCTTGTTTTAATAGTGCCGTTGGTCCTTTCCACTAAGCCTGCGCTCTGAGGGTGATACGCACAATGATTCTTAAGCGTAAAACCTAATGCTTGTGAGCAAAGGGACATAGTCTGATTTACAAAATGAGTCCCATTGTCTGATCTTATAATATGAGGTATGCCATAGGTAGGGAAATAATGGCTTACCAAACATTTTGCAACGGTCATTGCATCACAATGCTTTACAGGGTATATTTCTACCCACTTAGAAAAGGTGTCTATAATAACTAGACAGTATTTCTTTCCTTGTGACCAAGATAATTCAATAAAATCCATATGTACAACTTGAAACGGATACTCAGCTGTGGGGAACTGGCCACGTTTTGGTCTGATGTTTCCTTGTGCATTGTGTTTACAACAAATTAAGCATGTCCTACAAAATTGTTTTGCATAATCAGAAAAATTTATAGCATAGAAATATTGTTGTATGATATGTACCATCCCTCCTGTTGAGACATGAGTATTTCCATGGCTCACCAAAGCAGCTGTTTTGTATAAATTTTTTGGTAGGATGGGCTTGTCATTCATATAGTAAACTTTCTCTCGTTGTATTGCTCCTCTTTTGATCCAACTTTGTACTTCTATTTTAGGAGCATGAATCTGTGCATCACATAGCACATCGCTATCTATAAAAAGAATGTCTGCCACTGATAAGGTAGGTTGTTTCAGTGCCGCTTCTTTGGCGGTTTTATCTGCAAAACTATTTCCTGCGGTTTCTGCAGAGTCATCAGTCTGGTGTGCTTTGCATTTGCACAGTGCAAAGTGAGTCGGTAAATGCACAACGTCTAATAATCTAAGTAGCAAATTTGTGATGAGTAAGAGATGTGCCCTGTGATGTTCTAAAACCTCTATTTTTCCAGACTCTTGCATGGTGATGGACAGCTGCAAACACATATTGACTATCAGTGTAGATAGTAAGTGACTTGTTCTTGAACAGTTCACATGCCCTGATCACAGCATAGAGTTCAGCCGCTTGTGCTGAACAAGTAGAAGGGAGTGCATTGGCTTCTAACACTTCAGTAGATGTAACTACAGCATACCCAACTTTATTTTTTCCCATATCATTTTTTGATGCTGAGCCATCTACATAAACAACTTCTGATCCTGGTATAAAAGTTTGCAGAATATCTGCTCTTGGTTTTGTTTGTTCTTCTATTGTTGCTTTGCAAGAATGTGGCTCCCCATCCTCTGCGGTGGGGAGGAGCGTGCTAGGGTTCAATAGGCCACACCGCTGAAGTTCAATGTTAGGTTGTGAGAGCAAAAGTGACACTAAGGTAAGATGTCTTGTATGTGTTAAGAATGGAAGCGGTGTCTGCAACAAGATTAGAGACACAGAATGAGGAACTTTAAGTATGAGGGGGTGACAAAGTACCAATTCTGCTGATACCTTTACTGCTTCTGCAGCAGCTGCACATGCCTGTAAACACTGTGGAAAGCCAGCTGCTACTGCATCTAATCGTTTTGAATAGAATGCTAACGGTCTCTCTTTTGCTCCGAATGGCTGTGTTAATACTGCTTTCATATAACCTTGATTAGCATCTACACATAGGGTGAATGGTTGTTGATAATCTGGTAGAGCAAGGGTCACATTGGTTTGCAACATTCTTTTTAAATTTGTAAAAGCATTTTCTCCGTCCTCAGTCCATTGTATTTTGTCCTTTAGAGTCATCTCCTTCCCGTATATTAAATTTTGCAAAGGTTGAACTAGAAAAGCATAATCTGGTAACCATTCTCTACAATAATTGCAGAGCCCTAAAAAGGACATCATCTGTTGTTTAGTCTGTGGTTTAGGTGCTTCCTGTATAGCTTGTTTCCTTATCTCTAGCAGCGAGCGACCTTTTTGTGAAAGGTTATGCCCTAAATAGACAACTGTCTTTTTGCAATACTGCAACTTCTGTTTAGAAGCTTTATGTCCAGTATTGTATAAATGCTGAAGCACAGTTAGGGTAGTTTCTTTGCAATGTTGTTCTGAATCTGCTGCTATTAAGATATCATCCACGTATAGTAATACCTGACTATGTGATGGTATTTCACAGGTACTCATAGAGTATCTAAGGGCCATGGTATATACATGTGGACTTTCAGAAAATCCCTGAGGGAGTCTAGTATATGTATATTTTTTCCCTTTATAGGTAAATCCAAATAAATGTTGAGAATCAGGGTGCAATGGTACTGAGAAAAATGCATTACTAAGATCCACTACTGAGAAGTAGCTTTTATCAGGAGTCAATGAGTTGAGCAATAAGTGTGGGTTAGGCACGTCTGGTGCTGCATGTTGCACTATGTTATTAACCGGTCTTAAATCCTGCACCATGCGCCATTTCCCTGTATGTCCCTTCTGGACTGGAAAGATAGGAGTGTTGCAAGTGGCTTCAGGAGCCTCTCGCAATATTCCTGATGCTAACATGTCTTGCACTACAGGGGCTATACCTTTTTCTGCTTCAGGTTTTAATGGGTATTGCCTAACTACCGGACGGTGTTCTGATTTCACAATTACTTTGTAAGGTGGAAACCCCTTTACCAGCCCTACATCAGTGGGGGAGGACGACCACAACCCTTCTGGGAGGCGATCTAGATCTGGACATGATCCCTCCTCCAGGGTTGAAAAAATTTGTCAGGTTGGGTCCTTTAAGTGTGTGGTGGGAGTGGTTTGAACTCTCCATCCCAAAGGAAACCGCCACACATTGTGTTTCTCATCATAGCTCCAACAGGAGCCAGATACGGGTTGGTAGTCATTGTAACTGTGCATAGAATCTCGTAAGAACATCTCTACATCTCTCCACTGCATCTGGGGTGGTTTTGAAAGAGATACGTGTGGTGTTCTCTCTCTAAATACAGCCTGTTGCTTGTTAGATAAAATGACTGAGGCTGCTGAAAACCCAGTGGTGGGGTTAACATACATATGTTGTAAGGTAATACAAGTGTCTTGGAGGGCATGAAACGTTTTGTCATAGACATAATCTGGTCCAAGGGTGTCTTTGTACCACATAGTGACGTGTAAGGCATCGCCACATAGTGACGTGTAAGGCATCGTCAGGCATGAACTGGGCCTGTCTAGGGGACTGCTTTTCTCTAGTTTTCCGCAATAATTCTCGTGTCTGTGCAGTTCCCCCTAGGTCCAGAGACCAGTAATATTGTGGTGTTGTGGTTCCTTGCACAACATAAGCTTCTTCATTTACGATTGCTTTCATGCCAGTGGCTGTGGCAACCACGCTAATGCCCATTTGTACCATAAGGTCTCGGCCTAACAAGTTAACAGGACAAGAAGGGCTTATTAACACCTGTGCTTGACATTCAAGTCCAGTTTCCTTATCTTTTACTGCAACTGGGGTTTGTTAACTGATGTCTGTCTGTCTGACCTCCTGCCGTTTTTATATTTATGACTGATGAAGAATATGTGACTCCGGGGAGGACTGGAGGTTAGGACAGTCCTACATGCTCCAGTGTCACACAGACATTCATATACTTTGCCGTTTATGACTACTTCGACTTGGCAAGGTTTCCCCTGCCTTTCTGCTAATAACTGACACACTGCTTGTAAATCTATTTCCTTATCTAAAAGGTCTTGTAAAGTGACCTCCGTTTCCTTTCTTAAAATCACCTCTGTTTTGCCTCGGATGGTGTCGGTAACAGGGGGCCTCGGAGGGGGGTCATTGATCATTGTTTTCAATGGAGTTGGGTTATATGGTTGTTTCCCTACTCTACAATTCCTAGCTAAGTGTCCAGGTTCCTGCATGTCCAGCAAATGTTATCTTGCTGAGACGAATTCTGTAATTGTTTCTGAAAACACCTCTCCCCCTTCCTCGGCCTCTTGACCTTCCTCTGAATCCTCCCCTCCCCGGAGGATTATTTGCACTAGCGCTACTACTTCTGAGGCGCTGAATATTGTGTCTGTCTTTTCCTGTTTCTGCCGCTTTCTGCGCGTGTGTTGAGCATATTATAGTGCTTGTTGGACTGAACCAGTATTCTGATGTACCCAAGATATTTGTCAAGATATTTTCGCAATTCGGGCTTTAGGCCCTGCGACAAAAGCTCGTTTTAGCTGTTGTTGGTACACTCCTACTGCCTCTTCATCAAATGGATCCCTGAGTTTCCTCTAAATACAACTCTCATTCTATCCATAAAATCCTCAGGTGTCCTCTCCATCTTTTTGTTTACATTGCGCTATTCGTCCATAGTCTGCGCGTCTTACGAAGGCTGTCTCTACCCTGTTTCGCAAGTCTCGTAATGCTTGTATGAGTTCCTGCGAGTCATGTGCTAAGACTTCATCATTATTACCATGTCCTGTGAAGTCTCCCGCTACACGTCCCCATTTATGGGTAAACAACTGTCTGAGACATCTATACATTTCCCTGCCGTCAAATGAAAACTACTTTGTAATTCTAGGATGGCAGTCCAAAACTCGGGTACCCCTTCTCAACCGGGGGTATTCCTTTTAAAAGCCGCTGTTCTATCCTCAGCGGTCCAGGGGTCTATATACTAACCATAGTTTCGGGTCCTGCATTATTTGGGCCTCGATTTGGATTTGCCACTTCTACGAGTGGACACACCAAATCATTCTCCCAGTCTCCTGTTCTGTGTCATTTTTTGGATGCCAGCGTACTTTACTTGTCTCCAGATCCTTTAACGGATACAGAGAAGGGTTAGACCCTCGGGTCATCATTCGAGATGATTCCCCTCCTCCTATTTGTCGTCTATTTACAGCTGGAACTGGTGCAGGCGCAATCATTGGAATTTGTGGGGGCAGTAAGGGAACTGGAGCGGCAGAAGATTTTGGTTGCCGTCTCCTCATCTAGTGTAATTAAAGTCGCCTGTAATTTTTCTCCTTATTTCCCTTTTTTTGCTGTCTTTTATTATCTCTTAATTTACTCTGTTCTAACCATGCATCAGAAAAACATATTCTTTTTTTCTGTCTTTACCTTCTTTCTTATTGGTAGTCTGTAACATCTCCAGTTTTAAGTTTCCCTGTAATTTTAATATATCTGGAGTGTGGAGTTTTCCTTCAAACCCATGTTTTTTTCCTCCATCTCTGACTACTTATTTGTCCTGATCCTGGCTTATATCCTTCCATAAACTTCTCATCTCCCTCTAGTTCCATTTGTTTACTTTGATTCTTCCCCATTGTTACCTTTTAATGGATACACTACAAAAAATAAAAAATCCTAAAAGCAAGTCTCTGGCATGAGACCTCAGGAGGACACTAACACGGCCTTCTACTGCTCCCTATTAGAGCAGCGGTGTTAGTTTTCAGGGATGAAACCCGTCCTTGATCCTTCAGTCACCAGTATGTTGTTGCTTTTAGGGTGGATCGTGTAGGTTAATCTAAAACCTATAAAAACACATCCACATACAACACTGTATATATTTCCAACAACGCCTACTTTCTCTCCCGGTTATTTCGGCTAACCTCAACCACATGCATGTCTTGGCCACCTACTTATTTAGGTGCCGTATCTCTCACTTGGCCACCTACTCACTTAGGTGCCATATCTCTCACCTGTATAGTGTGCTCTCTGATCCGTCACCGAGGTCCTTCAGACATCACCAGACGTCGAGCGCAGTTCTAACCACCGGCCTGATGGACGAATTCACATCACAGGTCTTTCTTGCACCCGACTTCGAGTGGCTGTCGACAGACTTCGGTGTCGCTTCTCTCGGCGTACTGGAGACGTCTTCGGGGGTCTCGGATCCGGCTCGAAGGACCAAATTCTATGTTGGGGAAAGCGCCCGGCGTTTCCACCCCAACTCCACATTTATGAGACCACACAGGTTACAGTTTTACTTGCAAGGGTACCCACACTCTCTGCAATGCAAACTACAGCAGAATGTGTTACAAAGGGTGGTTCCCCTTGTCTTCTTTATTTATAGTCAATGGGGGGCGCAAGAGAGGGAAGTGAGATTCTTATCTAAGTAGGCAGCTGTTACCACCTACTTAGAGTACAATAGCTAAGAGTATGTGGCTAGAAGATAAGAAATAACGTATACATATATATTTACACTCATTGCTGATCATACAGAAATGATTAACAACTGTTTCTTCACCTAACAGTCCCAAACACTTTTCCTGCATCAAAAGTCAAACTAGTCCCTATTCCTGCCATGAAGGTTCACATAATGTCACCGATACCTGAACCAACCATGTTTATCAGAGGATGCCAACCCGTTGGCTGCAGCTTTCTCTGCACACGCTGAGAGAGTCTTCAGTGTAGCAGGAAAAGATTTCAGGCCAGAAGATTGCAAATTAAATCATGAAACCTTTGAAGATATTATGCTGAATAAATGTAATAATAATGAAAAATTAGCAATGTGTATTGGAATAAAGCATAATTGTATTTGCCATGACGTTTTGCTTTTCGCTGTAGTGCTATGGTTGAACGGAAAAACTTACTTTGTGTGCATAAGAAAATAAATAGGAGGAACTACGAAACCAAGTAATTCCTTTTACTATGTATACTTTTTCTTTAATGTTTAAAGATAGACAAACTAGTAATGGGCAAACAGCTCTTCGGCTCTTGAATTAAATTATGCAGGTACTACAGCAAAATGCTCAAAATACCAAAACACATCAAGAGCTAAATATGCAAAAACAATAATACCTTCCTGTGGAAAAGGGGCAACATAAACCAAATGTAAAGTCACGAAAATCATGAAAATATAAAGTACACTTTACACACTTCATTTCTTTGAATTGAAATTAATTATATTCATCTACCTTCATACATTAATACAAGACATTATATGATTATATTGTTTGTTATTATCTATAATTTTTATTTAGGTATTATGTAGGTGCAGTTAATGTATAGTGTTTACCTGATATATACTAATAAGCAGTAATACAATAAAAAGAGAGAAGAATGTCAGCTGTTCTCCAAGAAGTTACTGATTTCTTGGATGGCTAGAAGAACATCGATTCAGTTCCAAAAATCTGTAAGACAATTTTTGAGGATCTGTATTTTCCATTGTTATTCTCAAAGGGCTGTCATCATAGCTATTTTGCTTTTCAGGTAAAGACTCCAACAGCAGGACTGTGGTACAGCAGCCTGTGTCTGACACATTGCAGCCAGGAGACTCTGTGAGCCTGCAGTGTACGATAGAGACTGGGAGCTGTGCAGGAGAACACAGTGTTTACTGGTTCAGACATGGATCAGGAGAATCCCCTTCCTGGAGTCATTTACAGCCCTGGAAACAGCAGTGATGAGTGTGAGAGAGCCCTGAGGCTGGATCTCCTACACGGAGCTGCGTCTACAGCCTCCCCAAGGGGAACCTCAGCCTCTCGATGCTGGGACTTACTACTGCGCTGTGGCCATTTGGGAACGGCACATAGCTGGATAAGATGGTAACACCCCAGTGTGGGGAGATGCTGTTTGGGAACGGCACACAGCTGGATATAGATGGTAGCACCCAGTGTGGAGAGTATATCTGCTTCAAAGTTTTATTTAGCTTATTCTGCTATTAAGACATTTATTTCTTTTTTTTAATGTAATGAATTTTCTAATTTAAGTGCTTAAATTAAATTACACAGATGTTAATTTAATAATTATCCATCCATCCATCCATTTTCCAAACCGCTTATCCTATTGGGTCGCGGGGGGTCCGGAGCCTAATTTAATAATTATTTCAAATATTAATATCCATCCATCCATCCATTTTCCAAACCGCTTATCCTATTGGGTCGCGGGGGGTCCGGAGCCTAATTTATAATTATTTCAAATATTAATATAAATTGTTAAAATACAAAATACTAGAAGTTCATGTTAAAAATGGGACTATTTACAAAACAACTGCTGTAATGTGTTATCGATTTGATCTTTAACTAATGTAATGTAAGCAAATGGGAAATGTGTCTCTATATCATTATGCTGAAATCTATCTCTTTGTTACAGGCTTTCAGAAGCTGCTGGATCCTCTTCACTCTGCTTGCTGATAGTTTTATCTTGCAGCATTATTCTGAACGTTGCTCTACATTTGTATAAGATGTAAACTGACCTGTACACACTGTGCAGGTACGCTGCCCGGCTTTATGCACTCAGAAGGACAAAATGTAGATTTTAACAAATTATAGAAATATAAAATTGTTTTATGATAGATAACATTTTTCATATTAAAACCACTCTTGCAGGTAATACAGTTTTAAAAATCCATTATTAAATCTCTCCTTATTTATATAAACCTTTTTGTACTGTAAGATTTACATTTTTGTATTATATCTTTCATATTTTGCAAAATCTATTGAAATATACATGTTGCAATAAGTTGCAATCATAACTTTTATTACCAAGATCTCCTTTATAGCAATTTTATTATATATGATATATGAGAACAAATGACACGTATCCAAACATGCACACTTAAATTGACAGAAGTCATTTTTACCTTTCATTTTTGAGACAAAAAGGATGTTGATTGCTTGAAAATTCGGAATGTTATCTGACCACGGTATGATACCGTGCGAAATTAAATAATATATTGATGTGTTATATATTTTAAACAGATGAAAAGAACAGTGATATATCAAAGTGAATGGTCACGCAAGCAAGTATGTAATAAATATTTCAAATTACAAATCGTCAGTAAAACACATGAACCTCAGACTGATTTCCATCCTGGGATCAGCATTTTAAGTGCTATTTGTGAAAATAGGTAATAGCAAACCGATTTGATCCATCCAATTCTGCCATCTTTGTCTCCACAGTGCCATGACGAGGACACACTGAATTACGCTGCCCTGAACCTTAAGAAGCCAAAACCCAGGAGACAGAAGAAAGACGGGAATAATGACACCTCTGTATTCTGACCTCCGCTACAGAGATTATGAATAAAGATGCTTCTCATTCATGTCAGTCACACAGAGTGTTCAGGGTGTAGCTTTAATAATGTTCAGAGGAGGGCAGGGGAGCCAGTGCTTCTGAGACTGAATCACGGGATTTTACGGAGCACCGGTGCTGAGTTTGGTGTCAGTGTGTTTGGGGCGCATTTTTACTGGAAGTGCAAATGTTCAAGCCAGAACTGGGGGCTGAGGGATGAGGGGAGAGGGGAGCCACAGAGATTATTTCTTCATGGCATGGGGGGGAATAAGCGGCTTTAATGTTGTGGAAAGGCTGAGTTGCTGCAATCAGTTCTTTGATGTCACACATGCTTACTTGTCTCCCTTGTGTACCATGCTGAAGGTTTGGGGCAAACGCACAGGGACTGATCGATTATATTAAACAGATGAAGAAACTGAATGAAAATTTCAAGTGTTACTTAAATTACGTTTTTCATTTAATTGTGTGTTCTGGATGTATTTTTGAGTATATACATGTACCTGTATATGTACCTGTATATATACCTGTGTCGTTAATAACGATGTGGATAATTAAGAAAGAGGAGTTTTGTTTCTTGCTCCCTGTCTTGTTACTTGGCTCACAAACATACACACACACATAGGACACACACACAAACATACACAGGCACACAAACACACACACACTAGACACACACACACAACAAACACACATGCACACATGCACACACACACACTGCTACGGCTCTGTAAGAACACTCTACCATGCTCTTTTGTGTGAGTGGGGTGGGGGGTGTTAAATAAGATGAAAAATGACAATGGCTGTACTTTTGTTATGTCAGTTGTGTTTCTATAGTCATTGTATCATATTCCACAAGCTTTTTATTCTACAAGATGTACAAGCCAGTCAGTGTATTCAGTGGGTGTTCAGGAGTCATTAGGTTCTGAAAAATGTCTTGCATTTAAAACATAATGTACTTTTGAATACTTAAGTATTTTTAGATGCAAATACTCCAGTACTTTAACTGAAGTAAAAAATTAACTGAAAAAACTTTGAGTATTATTTGACGAGGAGTATCTATACTTAACTCAAGTAGTGAAGTTGTGTACTTTGTCCACCTCTGTCCAAAAGTGACATACAGCTGTAAGCTGTTTGGGTTTGTTTGTCTGCTGAGTGCTTCTCTGCAGTGCTGCAGATGTTTCCACTGGTTAGATGCAGCTCAGGAAGACTGACCCACTGACTGCACTGTGCTGGACTCACTTTGCAAAGAGTAAAAACCACACAGACAGAACAATATCTGCTTCTTGTAAGACCCTGTTTCCTCTCTACCTCACCCAGGCACGCTTTCAAGTATTCAGCCTAAGTTATTTTATCCAAACAAGCCACCATTATTATTCATGCAGCTGGACATTTGACTGGAGCACATGATTGCTACATATCACTACTGTACATGGAACGGAATGTACAGTTTTCACAACAGAACTTTAGAAAAGCAAAATTCTCATCAGTCCACATCTCTAACCACCACACATCCTAGGGCTCCCATTTATAATGGTACATTTTTGTTTTATTCACATTCTTTTTCATCACACAGATAAACACCATCCATTAATCTTACAGCATGTATCCTGGTCAGGGTGATGGGGACGACACCACCTATATCGAGTGTGATTTAAGGCCAAGACCTTAAAAGGGAGAGTCAAGACTGAGGCTTGTTACAAGAGCAGTGGGGCACAAAACAACAAACAACATCATTATGAATGTAAAATAAATGGATGTATATATAAATATAGGGTAATAATAGAAACAAAAAATAAGAATATATTACATACAGAGGAATATTATAGGAATATTAAAATTAACTTATACACAATCCTTAACTTATACACAATCCTATTGCATGTAACATTATTGCTCATGTGCCAGATATTAGCCTCCCAAAGGAAGCTGCCACACAGGGCATAATGCACTGGCTCAATGCAACACTGCACATCAGTGAATAAGGAGGAACAATATTGCAGATCAGCAGCAGATAGAAACTGTATCAGAAGACAGTGAACAGGGGAAAAGTTCAATGAGCAGAGTGCAGATTATAAAGCCTGACTGCTGTGGGGCCCAATGACCTGCGGTACCGTTCTGTCACACGCCGGGTGTCTGAGTCTCTTACTGAAGGAGCTGCCCTTACGGGCCTCCATAGTCTGCTGGGGGGGTGAGAGGTGTCACATAAAATTGATGACAGCCTTGTTATCAGCCTGCTCTCATCCATCTACTCTACAGTGCCAAGGGACGCTCCTCCCTGATGATGAGAGGAGTCTAAGCATGTGGACATTTGGGATAATGTGAGTTCAGAACTGGATGGTCAGCTGTACGACTTCCAGTCTGTAGGCAGACTCATCACCTTCAGTTATGATGGCAAACACAGTAGTATCACCTGCAAAATTCAGGATCTTCACTGGAGCAGCAGTGATTTGTGTAGAAATTGAAGAGAAGAGGGAGAGCACAGAGCCTGGAGGAGCTCAGTGCTGAGGGTCAGCGTGTCTGATGTGTGCTGTAAGCATACAGATGTCCTGCATTTGTGGAACATTTTGTTTGTGCTGCTGTTTATATGTGTTGTTGACGCTGCAGTCAGTAATTTTCCACTAGCAGTCTCACCTCTGCATTTTACAGGAAGACTGACCGACTGAGAGCAGGGTGTTTGTGTCTCTCTTCTCAGTGAGCGAAAACCACACAACCATCAGGTCCTCAGCTCAGGCCCACTGCTTCACTAGAAAAACCACAAAGGGTATTTTTATCTAAAAGTGGGTGAGCAAGTGAGATGTTATTGACAGCATGAATTTGTCTACTAACATTTTAAATTCAAACCTAAAAAGCAGTATGTCCAGGATGTCAGTAATTACATTTAGTCAGTATGAACAATTTGGGTGCAATAATATAGAATAATGTAGAATTTTGCATAATTCAGTTAATACCAGTAAGATACCGATCATTAACACTATAAGGTCATGTTGCTGAATCTCATTGTTAAAGTTAAATGAATCTACGCATTTTTATACACACAAGACTGTGCTTAGTTCATCTTTCAGTCAAAATCACACAGTGAGGCAAATCTGACCATCTTAATTGTTTTTGCTTGTGTGGAATGGCATCCCATGCAGGCCTGTGCTCTGTGCTTCCTGGGACAGGTCCCACCCTCTCCAGACCCCGATGAGAATTAGTAGTCGCTGGATAAAAGATTGACAAAAGATAAAAATACAAAAGTCATTCTTGCTGTCTAACCTCTGATTACTGCATGACATTTCTGATTTCTGATAACTGATAAGTAGAAAATATGTTTAGTCTCTTGCTTGGTGGTAAGAAAAAAGGAGAACCACAAAGAGCACAGTCATTTTCAAGGTTATTTCTCACTGGTCAGTGTGAAAGGCTGCGTCATTAATATAACGCCGGGCTCAGCACAGTGACTGCACCTGCGCTGCACTGTAGAACACAAGCCAGGCTGCAGACCATCAGCCCTGAAAGTTAAAACAGGACTCGTATGTGTGTCATGTGGTGTTTAATAAAAATTTACAGGACAGAACATAGTGGATTCAGTTTCCTTTGCTCTTACACTCCCAGTCCAAAGTGTGGCCACGACTGCTGTCAATGCATCTGTCTCTTTTTTCACCTTAATTTTTCACCTGTGTTATTCACCTTAATATCAAAAGGCTCCAAAGCAGTACAGTAATGCAGAACAAATATTGTAACTAACAAGGAAGTGGGGAGGTAATGGACAGAAGTGTTGGTTTTTGGTAACTCCACTCCTCTGACCTCCACTGTAATTTTAGGTTCCTTGGAACAATATTGTAAACCAGTCATCACACACCTAGGGGTTAAAGTCGACACCAACCTTAAGTTTGACACTCAGATAAGGTTAGTTGTCAAGTCAAGCTTTTTACAATTGAGGCAGTTGGCCAAAATAAAGCCAATTCTTTCTAGGCAGCACTTTGAGACAGTAATCCACTCTTTTGTCACTACTAGTTTGGACCACTGTAACGCCCTCTATGTTGGGGTTAGAGGCTCCACTATTGTTCACCTCCAGAAGGTTCAAAATGCTGCCGCACATGGAAATATGAGCATGTCTCCCCCATTTTAGCCTCACTCCACTGGCTGCCCGTACATTTTAGGATTCATTTTAAAATTCTGTTATTTGCTTTTAAAGCCCTCAGTGGTCTTGCTCCATCTGACCTCTGTGAGCTGCTTCACCCTTACACCCCCACCCGCTCTCTCAGGTCAGCTGATCAGCTGTTCCTGACGGTTCCTAAGACTCAGCGTGAGCTTAGAGGGGATCGAGCCTTTGCAGTCGCAGCTCCTAAAATGTGGAATGACTTGCCTTTTCACATTAGAGAGGAATCCCCTCTGTCCGTTTTTAAATCTCTTCTAATCTCTTCTCCTTCACCTTTGACACATTGTGAGATGTTAATTTTAATAGTAAATCTTATTTTAATCTTAGCCTTTTCTTTATTAATTAATAGATTTTTTTAAATTTTTATTAATGGCCTTTTACTCACATTGAATGTTTTGGTTTTTATTAAATTTCTTTTACTTCGTTTTTAAGTGTGTGAATGTTTTTATTTATTCCTTTGTGCAGCACTTTGGTCCATAAGGTTGTTTAAAGTGCTTTTCAAATAAAGAGCTGGATTGGATTACATTGGAAGATGGCTCAACAAATCTCTTTCACAGAATGTAAAATTCGACAGAGGGCGCAAGGTGACATTCTGTCAGGGGCCCAGAATTTTTAGCTACACCTCTGTGTTACTGTGTTTTTTTTGTTCTAGCCATCAATAACTCTGGAGTTGCTATATCGCCACCTGGTGGTGAAAAGATCAGACAAAAATATGTACACATGTTACCAACAGTTTGAAATTGAAGTGCAGAGTTAACAGGTTTAATTAATCGTCCCCACGGATGCCAGTCATGAAATTTGAGAATTGCAAATTAAAACACAGGAAAAAATCAGGAACACTACAAGATAAAATATTTAGCAAACACTCAATGTGCATCCAGGGTGACAAGGGACAACTGGAGGATGATATGACAATCTGACAGTGACATTCACAGCACTTTATATGTTGCCAAAAACAGAAAAGGGGATTAAAATCAAGAATCAGAAATCATGTATGAGGGTGGGGCTGCTTGGTGGTGCAGTGATTAGCACTGTTACCTCCCACCACTGGGACTCAGGTTCGAGTCTCCGCCTGGGTCACATGTGTGGGGAGTTTGCATGTTCTCTCTTGCTAAATTGGCCGTAGGAGTGCATGTGTGTGTGAATGGTGTGTGAATGTGCCTTGCAATGAGCTGCCCCCCCGTCCTGGGTTGTTCCCTGCCTCGTGCACAGATCCTTCCAGGATAGGCTCTGGACCCCCCGCGACCCAGTAGCATAAGCGGTTTAGACAATGGATGGATGTATGAGGGTGAGTCACAATGACGACAGCTGCTCTGTTGACTTGGTCCCAGGAGTCGTCAGCGTTGGTCTGCCGGGGCCCCCGTCCTGTCTGTGGAAGCACCCGTCTTGTTGGCTGTTCTCTCTGCCTGGGCCCCCTCTCCTGCTGCCTCACGTTTGGGTTGAAGTGGCTCCCCAGTGCTTCTGTAAAGCTCTTTGTGTATCTTAGAAAAGGGCTGTATAAATGTAACATTCATTCATTTATTCAAGGTCCCAGCCAGAAGAGTGCAGTACTACACTGTCCCCCACAGCCTGAATCAGCTGGATGTTATAGGATTAAGACACTTCCTGCATTAGGCCATTTACCCTCAGTGTATTTCCATACCCTGACAGGATGGATGACAATACTATGGCCCTAATTTTCAATACACAGTTTTCACAGGAGTCTCACCCTCATCCACATTCTCTGCATTCCTTATCTCATGCTTCTTTGCCACCCGCATCTCCTCTGCCTGCTTTGTCTCATTTTCCCACAATTGAAACACCGTCCAATTTGTCTCTGTTTTAGTTCTACCACATTAGTCCCTGAGCAACCAGTCTGATCCCGTTCCTCTAATTTCAGATGCATCTGGCTTATCTGATTGGGACTGAAGCTGCTGTTACTAGGAAAACCACATTCGTCCCACTGGGGCAGGTCTGACACCGCGTCCTTCCCATATGTCTCCCATAATTGTTGTACAGAATTTCAGCTGGAGTTCTTTCCCAGAAGCAAGTAATTTCACTTTAGCACCTGTTCAGTAAAAGTCAAGTAGGTCTTTAATGTTATTTTTAACTTTACACAGTTGAGTATAGTACAGTTACAAAAGAAACTGTTTCCCTCGGACCAAGGTGCTACTTAAATTAACAGAAGACTAACACATACCAACCTAGCAACATACTGTATGGTGCATAATGAGCAAAAACTGTGCAAACATTGCAGGACAGTGCAAAAAGAGAGGACAACTGACACCAACGAGCACAAACAGCACAGTAAACCCAGTACTGAGAAGGCGCAGTTTGGTTGTCCAATGAGGTAGCAATAAAAATAAATAAAAGTAACTGTAAACATGGCGACAATAAGATAAAAAATAGTAGTTAAATAATAAAGTGTGTTAATGAGTGTATGTGTGTGTGGTATCAGATTAGTCCCTGAGAGTTCAGTAGTCTGACGGCATGGGGGATAAAGCTGTTTGAGTCTGGCTGTGAAGGCCCGAATGCTCCGGGACCTATTTCCAGAAGGCAGGAGGGTGAAACGATAATGTGAGGGGTGGGTGGGGTCATCCACAATGGTGGTGGCTTTGCGGATGCAGTGTGTGGTGTGAATATCTGTGATGGAGGGGAGAGATATGTTAGGGTTATCTTCTTCTGAAGATGCGCTGGAAACAAACCAGTCTCTGAACACAGAACAACACAGACAGCTGTGATGACGTTTTACTTGCTGCAAGGTGTAGGGAATCCACTTGCAGAGTCTCCGCAGTTTCAGCAAAATGATGGTTTATTGAACAGCAAAAATAATACAATGTAATACAGTGTAGAGACACACCGGGTACTGAAAGGCAGCTCAGATACAAATTGAAGACAGTTCTTCACCCCCCTTTATACCCAAAAAGGCCCTCCCCACCAAGGTGTTGTGTGTAGGTGTTGTGAGTGAATTTACATATAAAGAGTGACCCCCTGGAGTGTGAGGATCCTGAGACAGGGACGGGACAGGACAGGGTGGAGACTTTTATGATCATTGTAATTCAATTCTTATCACCTTATCTTATCCTTATCACCATAGTGGTGCCAACTGGAACCCCCATTCTCTCCCTGGCTTCCCCCATGATCATAAATTCCTAACATTGTCTGCATTCAAATGATCAACCAAGAACCTTGGGACATTTTTACCACTTTTCCTTACAAAGGGAAGCCCGGTCCTGACCTCGAGGTGTCAGCCTCTCAGTCGAACTCAGCCAACTTCGAAAGAGTAACTCCCCTCGCAGTGTCTTTTATTGAGGTACACAAACAGGATATGCAACTGACATTGAACATTGTTTGTCACCATATATGGGGTGGAAATATTCAAGCGACAGTTCTTGAGACGTGTTATTGCTCAATTAAGATCAAGCTGCGGCAGGGTGTTGTTTCTAAGCGTCTAGCAAAATGATGATAAAAAAAGTACATATTTCTCTAACACGATACTCCCAATGATTTTCTCACCTGTCATCACTATCTGTTGTAGGGACTTGTGATCTGAGGCGACACAGTTCTCAAAGCAGACCGTGATGCAGCTGCTCAGGGTGCTTTCAACAGTTCCCCAATAGAGTGTGAGAATGGGAGATGGGCTTTTCTGAGCTTCCGTGGAGAGTAGAGGTGCTGCTGTGCTTTCCTTACTATGGAGCTGATGTTGAAGGACCTGGTGAGATTCTCCGCCAGATGGACAACAAGGAATCTGGTACTCTCTACGATCTCCACAGATGAGCCATCGATGTGCAGCAGAGAGTGGTCACTCTGTGTTTTGTGTTCTTCTAACGTCAACAACCATCTCTTTGGTCAACATTCAGAGACAGGTTGTTGGCTCTGCAGCAGTCCGATAGTCATCACACTTCCTCTTTGTATGCTGAGTCACCGTTTTTATTGATGAGACCCACAACAGTCTTGTCATCTGCCTGATGTTGATGATGGAATTCGAAATGTGCATTGCTGCTCAGTTGTGAGTCATCGGAGTTAACAGCAGTGGGCTGAGCATAAAGTCCTGGGTTCCTGCTACAGCGTCTGAGCAGTTGCCTTCGTCGCCCATAGCTCCTGCGCAGCCCGAGCAGCCGCCTCCGCTGCCCCCTGCGGCCCCAGAGCCCGAGCAGCCGCCGCCTGCTTTGCCCGTAGCTCCTGAGCAGCCGCCTCCGCTGCCCCCTGCGGCCCCAGAGCCCACGCCCGAGGCGCTCCCTCCGCCTCAAATGACTGTGCCCCCTGGGGCTCTTGTTCCTGGCCCCACTCCTGTCCCTGACCCAGCTCCAGACTTTCCTGCCCTAGTCCCCGAGGAGGTCCCGGACAGTCTGACCACCGTGTGTGCCACGCCCCCTGATTATCCACGTGTGCTTCCCTGATCGTACCCAGCTGTGTCCGATTATTTTCAATCAGTCCTGTCTATTTGAGTTCATGTCTTACTAGAGTTCAGTGTCCGTCATTGAAGTCCGTCTGCGTGAGATGTTTCCTGCACCCCGTGTTCCTAATAAATCCCCGTATCCTGCCTGCCTTGCCTGTTTCCTGCCCGTCCGCCGCTCCCGTTAAATGGCGATCGTGACACAAGGCACACGCACATCAAGTACCAATGCAGCAAATACAGATGAACAATTTAGGAGGAATACTAGTCAAAGGAAGGAAGAAAAGCAGCCCACCCTATCTCATGGTCACGGACACAAACATCAGGGAGTGTTATGAAGAAGACATCACACTTAACACCATTGGTTTTATGCAGTGAATTACACCAGAGAGAGTTTTTACATTCTAGCTGTGTTACGTAACATTCCTCAGCCTTCAGGTTTTTTCCACACAATGCACGACATGCAGGGGTGCCAAACAAAACAGCGGAACTGCAGTGTAGCCAATTATTTGTTTCAGTAGTTTTAAGAAAACTAGAACATAAAATGTTTGTTTTACTTAGTCCACAAAAGAGTTTTTACCTATCTTAGTGTATTTTACATCACATACACTCTCGGTCCGTTGTGGAGTCCATCCCACTGTAGTTGGAGAATGCTGCCATCAGTCGCTTGGTGTAGCACTCGCAGGATTTACCAGGCTCCTGTTTAAACTGATGCATCATGCCCCAGTCCATGCGCAGGAGGACCAGTCTCTGAAGGGCTGTCGCATGGTGAGGCCTGTTCTGCCTGGGGTCCAGCAGGTCACTGGCAATGTCCTTCAACTCACAGTGGGCTTGCGTTCATAGTGGGGTACCGCAGGGTTCGATTTTAGGACCACTATTGTTCCTAATTTACATAAATGATATGGATACCAATATATACAGTAAACTGGTGAAATTTGCAGATGACACCAAGGTGGGTGGTGTAGCAGATACTGAATTAGTGGCTCAGCAGCTACAGCGGGATCTTGATTTAATTAGTGACTGGGCCGATACCTGGCAGATGAAATTTAACGTCGATAAATATAAGGTACTCCATCTAGGGAGCAGAAATATAAAGTACAGGTATTTCATGGGTGTCACTGAAATAAAGGTAGCTGATCATGAGAAAGACCTTGGTGTGTATGTTGATGCTTCCATGTCCCATTCTCGCCAGTGTGGGGAAGCAATAAAAAAGGCCAATAGGATGTTGGGGTATATCTCCAGGTGTGTGGAGTTTAAGTCAAGGGAGGTAATGCTAAGATTATACAATTCCTTGGTGAGACCTCACCTAGAATATTGTGTGCAGGTTTGGTCACCATATCTTAAAAAGGACATTGTGGCCTTAGAAAAGGTGCAGCGTAGGGCCACAAAAATGATTCCTGGTCTTAGAGGAATGTCATACGAGGAACGGTTACTTGAGCTAAATCTGTTCAGTCTCAAGCAAAGGAGATTGAGGGGGGACATGATCCAGGTATATAAGATTCTAACAGGTTTGGATGCTGTTCAACCAAATAGTTACTTCAGCATTAGTTTAAATACACGAACTCGTGGCCATAGGTGGAAATTAGCGGGAGAACATTTCAAGCTGGATTTAAGGAAGCACTTCTTTACGCAGCGTGTAGAGTATGGAATAGTCTTCCTGATAATGTAGTGCAAGCTGAATCCTTGGGTTCCTTTAAATCAGAGCTAGATAAGATTTTAACGACTCTGAGCTATTAGTTTAGTTCTCCCCAAGCGAGCTTGATGGGCCGAATGGCCTCGTCTCGTTTGTATAGTTCTTATGTTCTTATGTTCAACTCCTTCATCTACAGTGTCAGATGAGCAAACCTTATCTCCCCCTTGAGGATTTGGACATACCAACATAGGGGCAAGAATTTCTGCTACCTCGTCCTGCTGCCTGAGCGTTTCGCCACGGCACTTCTTCACCGAGAAGGAGGTAGAGTCGGGTGCTGAATGGTTATGATCCTCGTCTGCAGGGGGGAGAGGGGAAGGGGCAGGGGAACCACTGGCTACTCCTCCCTCGGTGGCATAAGGAGGAAGCTGCTGTTTGGGCAGCAATGCTTGGGCAGGAGCCACACAGTTTATTTCTGGGTATCTAATTAGCGGACACCATTAGGTCCCTTCAGGGGCTCCACAGACAAACTCATTGACAAAATAGAATTGTCACAGAAAAATTCTTTGTCACATGCTCAGTCGACATGGACTGTGTGCTATTTACATATTTTTGGCACAAACGAAATCTCATATGCATATCGATGTATCTTTGGCACAAGTGGACCTCCATCACTTTAAAGAGGGTAAACTCTGATCAGGAAATTTACGACGTCAGAATAAACGGATTTTTTAACAGAAGTAACTGACATGCCCTAATAAGGAAATGCATACAATCAGAATACAATATCTGTGGTTTTTAACAGTGGTAACAATCTGATAATGAAAGGAATCAGATCAACATTTCTATAGCATGTAACAGAGCTTGCTCCCCTCCAGAACTCATTGTTCCAGTAGTTATCTGAAATCATCTGCAGGAGCTATTCTTTTATTTGTATATTAAGCATAATTATTCATGAATATTATTGATTATGTTTATTTGTTTAATGTTTTTATTTATTCGTATTTATTGTTTATAATATAATGTTATATAGTATTGCAACACTTGAAACGAGAGGTACTTGCCTGCCTTAGTGATATTTACTATTGTCTAAGTGTATTCCCACCTGTAGGAGGCAGCAATGGTTGTTATTAAAGGTGCTGAGATTACGCGGCTCAGGGCTGAAGGTGCAAAGTGAAACAGTCATTGACCGTATTTGCCATGTGTGATGGTGTCTGCATATCGGCCCTTTTGCGCCAAACAAACCAGTTCAAAGTACTGTGTGTTAAAATATCATATGAATAAATCCTCTCAAGAACTAAACTCAATATCGTATCCTCATCATTCAACGCGTCTGACTTTTGCACCTCTTACCACAAGGCAGTGGATTACATGGGGAAATTACAAACAAGGAGAATTTAATCTGTTTTTCCTCTACATTGTCGTTATTCAGAATATTACAGACTATGAACAAAAACGGACAATGTAAGAAAATAAAAAAATGTGTATGACAGAAAGCTAGAGTATTTTTGCAATGGTGAGCACTAGCTGGTTTATGTACTAGCTCACACTCAAGAAACAGCATAAATGCTACTCATACACAGTTGGGGGGCAGGGGTCAGTCCTTGTGCCTGTAATGAGGTCACCAGTTGAAACTAACCCAGCCTCAGCACGTCTGTGGGTCCTTGAGCAAGGCCCTTAACCCCCAGCTCCCTGGGCGCCCCAACAGGTAGCTGCACTTCGCGGACAACTTACTCCACAAAGAGTAAGTTGAGGGAGACATAAAAAACACAATTTCCCCACGGGGATTAATAAAGTCCATCCATCTATGGAATATTATTTAGCACTATATAACGCAGAATATAAGAATTACGATTTTATAAAAAGTATGCCAAATATCCATGATATAATCATTACAATGTAAACATTATAATGTAATCAACACAATGGAACCAACTGAGTATGTATTTGCACCTTTTGTTAGTCTGAGTTTCTGTTAGCTACTTTGTTAGTCCTGAATCTATGAATATTCACATTTTTATCGCGTATATTTTATCACTATGTAAAAGGACAAATATATTATCAACCTTTTAGTGAGACAATGTGTAAACGGCTGAAACTACCAAGGTTTACTACTGAAGGAAGGGATTCACCTGAGTTCACCAAAAGTTCATGGCTGAGTATTTTTAAAAAACCAAGTGGAGCTGCTCGCGCCACTATTATGTTCAACCGAGAGGCCAAACGGTAAAAGAAATGACTGTCAAACTTATCACCTAGGGGTAAATATAAATCTATACAAATATCACCTGCATGCACATTACTTCTTTTACAATAACTAACTCCTGATCCATACTGTTAGTCGTGAAAAAAATAACTATTGTGTACATAGAGGCCCTGTGTAAAAAGATAACTGCCAAGGAAAAGATCAAAAACATTTATTTCAAGGATTCAAAGTTTTTATGGTCATGTACAGTGTACAGTGCAGTTCTTATTTGATTAACTTGAATGTCTTCACAGACAAGACGATTAAACAAATAAAGCAGCGCAACATTATAGTAACTAACAACAAACAAAGCTCACGAGTACTATTACAATATTCATATCATTTATTTAAATTTAATTTTACCAAGTAAATTAATTGAAAAGCAGTTACCGCTTTACCTGCTTCTCGGGAGAAATAGCAGATATACAAACGTCATGTATGTAACTAAAATCTTAAGCCAATAAGGGCAAAGTTGTGTCGTAATGGAGGCGGATCCAGCCTGTGCAGCCTGCTAAGAGGTGCTGCCTGATGTGTCTTGCTCTCGCGGAGTTTTGGTACCATGTGACATGGTGACGTAATGCAACGGGCGATAAAAAATATAACCATGATGCATTGCGTCAGGACCAGAATGCATTGCTTTAAGCTAGCGCTGTATGTGGGTGCATGAAGTGGAAAGCACCCAATAATAAACATAACATTTTTTAAAAAATGTTTTCTTCACCGGTGCAGTGAATTTAAATAAAGAGCTATGATGGTGCTGCAAATGGCTTTGCATAGTAGTTAGTAGTAGCATTAGCCGCTGTGTGCGGCATTAGCTTTCTACAGTCCTTACAGATGGTTCGTGTTTTGTCTGTCTCCCTTTCGCCATTTATATTTTCCGCCGGGCACCCGAAATGCTGACACACAAAAGATTCAAAAGTGTCTGGGGTATCTACTATAGTAATTTAGTCAGATGCCGACATATTTACAGCAGCTCATTTGCAGCGCATTCGTGAAACGGCTTTTCGCTCCAACGAGAAATCTCGTCATGTTGTAATATCGCGAGATCTCGTGACACGCGTTTCACTCCCACTTCTTAGTAACAGTCATGATTTGATAAAGTGACAACCTGCGTAATAATTGGTAATACATAGAGTTTGCTATTGTTCAGGCTAGCAGACTGTTATGGCTTGAGGTTAATGGTGCCTGTTACTTGTGAATTTTCACATTTGCAGGGATCTTCTGCCTCGTGAACGTGAAACGGGTAATTATGCTAAAAGAAGAAAAAAGCAGAACTGCAATGTGTGTAAGGCTGGTGCTGATTTTTCAGTCTGAACACAGTAAAATTTATACAAATTACCTGTATTCAAACTTGTATTCTTTATATAGTTTGGTTAATTACTATTTAAAAGTTTTATCTGCGCTCCATTGTATAACTTATATTGGAGACTTGTATGTACTTTTCGATTGGAAATGGTTAGCTGTATACAGGGGCGCCGCTAAGGGGGGGAAAGTTGGGACAATTCTAAGGGCCCACGCCCTTTAGGGGCCCCCAGAGATCTGAATGGGTGTGGTAGGGGGGCCCAACCTCATATTTTGTCATAGGGCCCAAAATTGCTAGCGGCGCCCCTGGCTGTATATACTTTGAATATTTTTATGATTAATTTCTTTGTTTATTTAATTTGGCAACAGATCTGCACTTTTAGCAGTATTGCTGTCAATTTTTGTGAAAGTTGTTACTAAATAAAACAAAAGAAGCAGACTTGTGTAAATCCTATATTGGTCGTGTATTCTTCCTGTAGCGTAGTGACAGCTTTTTGTACGGAAGCCGTGAACGGCTGTGCTTGCAAATATATTTTCTTCTGAATAATTAGAAGGATAAGCATATTTTGTCGCCGCCGCGAGATAGTCATGCCATACACAGCTCTGCTCGTTTTTGTACTGTAACCGTGTTACTTAATTTGCGAATCCATGAATTTAACGTTGACATTAAGTCAACATTGACATTGACAACGTTGACATTAAGTGTTGCACCTATCTAGTGTTTTACCGTGAAGGGCATGTTATATCTTGTCTCTAAGTCGCACTATGGTCCAGGGGAATGCTATGTCATATTAGAACATGTGTCGATGATGTGGCAATATAAATATTTTAGAATACTGTCAGTTTTAGTTTCAGAAATCCATCATTTGAGAAAAAAGGCCAGTCACGACAAATATATATGGAATATAACAACAGAGGTTAGCTGTATTTGTTTAAGTGTAAAGATGCACATAGAAACATGCATGAGCTCATCTGAGAATAAACTGAATGCAATGAAGATTTGTGACTCCTGCTGGAAAATGCGAATAGTGGCAGGGTCTTCAAGCAGTACATTTGTCTGAGAGTCAGTTAATATTAGGAAAGGCACCGTTTTTTTTTTCAATGGCGCTAATTATCAAGAAGGAAATGGAGTACCCCAGTACCTGGTTTACGGGCACTGGAAGCTCCAGTATCAGTCAGACTTTCATGTAAGTATATGTGTGTTTAATGACTTGTGCATGTTTCATCTTTACCAGGGGCAGAGGGGAAACTCAATAAATAGCCTTCTCTCACACTTCCAGGCCTGCAGAACTGAGCATGTCCCCTGGTTTTGTGCATATGTCTGTAGGCTTTGAGTTTTTCCTATGGGGGCTTCAATTTCCTCCCAGAGTACAAATACGTGCAGATCAGTTGCATTGGGGAGTCCATACTGTGATGCTGAGTGGGTGTAGGAGGAGATTGAGAGATGAAACTCCGGATGATTTACTCCCTCGGCTAACTAACCAGAACAGGATCGTACCAATACCAAAATGATAAGTTTATAAATGTTTTTCACTACCCTGATTCATTCAGTTATTTATGTTTGTTAATTCCATCCCCCAAGCAAATACATAAATAAACAAACAAATATTCAGGGGGAATGTGTCATAGGTGATAGAATCAGTGGATGAATCTAAAGAAAAAAAGTAATGATTTCTTTCTCTCCAAAACACAATGCACAAAACTCTTAAGTTAGGTAAGACATTGAAATTTTATGACAGTAGCATGATGCAGAGGAACAACAGAAGGAAAAATCTAACTAAACCTGAGTCAACTAGGACTAATTACACTAAATTAAGTGGAACACACAAAATACCTAAAACAACTTAATAAACAAGCAAGAAATATTACATTTGATTAACTATACTGATGCCTGAGGGAAGTTCTTGTGCATAATGCAGCAAGTATATACAGCTGCAGAGACACTACACATAGTGCAAATAAATTAAAAAGTATACAGTACACACACTGATTCCTGAAAAATCTAAATACCATGGAATACTAATGAAATACTGATGATGATGATAATAATAGAAATAATAATGAATTAGTTTAGGGTATTATGCAATTGACATGTACAATTAAAAAAGAAATTGCACCAGACATTTCCTGTGGCAAAGAAGGGTTGCTTTGTGCCACATTACTCAAGTCAATTCACTTTATTTTGTATAGTACATTTTCATAGCCTTACATTGTCTCAAAGCACTTTACTTTGTCCCTGCCCAATTGTCCCAGTGAGCAAGATCTAGCCTGAAAAATTAGAAAGCGACATTGGCAAGGATAAACTCAGTCATAGTAAGAAACCTTTGGAGGAACCAGAGTGAAAGGGGGAGCCCATCCTCCACAGGGCAGAAGTCAGGTTAACAAAGTCCTGATTTATATGGTTTATATGGTTCAATTAGTTAAGTCCGGATGTAAATACAGAATAACTGGCAGCAGGGCACACAGGAAAGACGTAAACAGGCAGGAGGGCAGGCAGGAGGGTGGCACAGGCAGGACGTAATGGGCAGGAGGGCGGGCAGGCAGGGCAGCACAGGCAGCCAGAACTGTTTTGCCACTGCAGTTTGTTTTACAATTTCATCTGCATTTGTTCCCCCAAGGTATAACAGCAGCTAATTTATGAACATGCTGCTTTTCAGAAAAGTTTAATTTCCAGGAGCATGACCAGTGCATACATTTAGTGTTGATGGTTCTTTGTAAAATGGATGTTCTGTACTTTTATTGATCTGTCCATCCATCCATCCATCCATCCATCCATCCATCCATCCATTCATCCATTTTCTAACTACTTCTGATGAAGTTCCGGGTTATGAGGTATCCTGAAGCCCAGGCAATATGGGACAAACACACACATGCACACACATAGGGTATACCTATCCTTATGGGGCCCGCTCATTGACTTCTATTGGATAAATGCTAACGCTAACTATGACAATCTTAACCCCCACCCTGCCCTAACCATAACCATAAGTAACCAAGCAAAATAAAAGAGGTTTTGCATTTTTAGTTTTTCCACAGCAGTCACAGATTTTTATAAAATAGAGTTTTCCTGGTTTTCAGTTTCGTGGTCCCCATAAGGGAAAAAAAAAACAGGTATTTATCACGCTATGGGGTAGGATAGGTATACCCGCTCGCACACACACACACAGACATGCACACAAATGGATAGATCACCACAGTTACTATGGATGTCGATCCTGCAATAATGAGACAGAACTATCATACTTAACAGGATCATATCCCTAGTTCTACATATGCATAATTATATTTAAAAAAGATCCCACGCACCCAGCACATGAGATGTTTGAACTTCTGCCCTCTGGTAAACGTTACCGCAGTATGCATTGCAGAACAACCAGATTTAATAAGAGCTTCTAACCCCAAAGCCATCAGAATACTAAATGCTAATGAACATACGTTTATGTGAAACCCTACTCTCTCTTACTCTCTGTGCACTTTATTACCACAACTGGTATTAAGTTTACTTTTTATTTATATAGTATAGTGCAATAATATAATCACGATTTGTGTGTGAGTGTGCCCTGTGATGGGCTGCCCCCCATCCTGGATTGTTCCCTGCCTCGTGCCCATTCCACATTCCGGGATAGGTTCCGGACCACCCGCGACCCAGTAGGATAAGCAGTTTGGAAAATGGATGGATGGATATAACTAACATAAGACAGACATTACACCTAACAAACAATAAACACGAAATAAAGGAGTGGATACAAAAAAAATGTAATGCAATGACCAGATTTAACACCTGGATTATGTCCCCCCTTAGTCTCCTTTGCTCGAGGCTAAACAGATTCAGCTCAGCTAACCTCTCCTCATTAAACATTCCTCTAAGACCAGGAATCATTCTCCCAGCCAAGCAAGCCTGAGTCCGGCTTCCACTCCCCCGATCCCCAGCAATGTTAACTTGGAAGGGCGTATTCTGTATGCACAACTGAGACAACCCAGGTGGAGCTCAGCTTATCGGCTGGCAAAATTGCCTTCAGGTATCACCCACCCTAGTGAGAGTCCAAGCTAGGGCCGTTCTCAGAACTCACCCTAAACGAAGTCCTGCTCAAAAGTTGTAATGACCGCCTGAGGTACCTGTCAGCCTTGCCCGTAATGAGTCAGTGGGTGTAGCCGGGCTGACACGCTTTTGGGCATCCAATTGCTGAGAACTCCCCTTCGGTTCTGACAAACTGTACGATCACAAGCAGTGACAGCAGAGCCACAGACAAGCTCAACCAACAGAGAGCGAATGGTAAGCACCCAGCACCCGAAGGGCTCAACTGATCACATCCAAACGACTTCCTGATGGGATTGTGTACGTAACTGGTTTACTGTTGTTAATAGTGGTTGAACTTCTATGCAAGTCCCCTTGTTGGGGGAGAGGGAATGAATGAAAGCATAAGGTGAAATAAAACCTAAAATAAATCAAAAAGGTTAAACGGGAATCAAACCAAATGAATTGTGTTTCTTATTCAATTGTAAACATCAATTAGTTATGCAACAATAACCTAATTGGATGTTAATGTATTGTGATCAAACTGATTTAGTCCGTGAAGTTGATTCCTGCTTTCAGGCAAGAACCTGTGTGTCCAATTATGCGTGTTGTATCACCGCAGTTGACCACCAGAGACCCAACTCAGATGTTGTTAACCTACTATGGCGGACCACTAGAGGTGCAATTTCAATGGAGTGGCACTGCTATGGCTTGCCACTAGAAGCGCAATTTCAAAATTGAGTGGTAGTTCTATGCCTGACCACTAGAAGCGCAATTTCGAAATGGAGTGGTAGTTCTATGCCTGACCACCGGGGGCGCAATATCGAAATGGAGTTGTAGTTCTATGCCTGACCAATGGAGGCGCGATTTTGAAATGGAGTGGTAGTTCTATGCCTGACCACTGGAGGCGCAATTTCGAACTGGAGTGGTAGTTCTATGCCTGACCACCGGGGGCGCAATATCGAAATGGAGTGGTACTTCTATGCCTGACCACCGGGGGCGCAATATCGAAATGGAGTGGTAGTTCTATGCCTGACCACCGGGAGCGCAATTTCGAAATGGAGTGGTAGTTCTATGCCTGACCACTAGAGGCACGATTACGAAATGGAATAGTAGTTCTATGCCTGACCACTAGAGGCGCGATTTCGAAATGGAGTAGTAGTTCTATGGCTTGTCACTAGAAGCGCAATTTCAAAATTGAGTGGTAGTTCTATGCCTGACCACTAGAAGCGCAATTTCGAAATGGAGTGGTAGTTCTATGCCTGACCACCGGGGGCGCAATATCGAAATGGAGTGGTAGTTCTATGCCTGACCACTAGAGGCGCGATTTCGAAATGGAGTAGTACTTCTATGGCTTGCCACTAGAAGCGCAATTTCAAAATTGAGTGGTAGTTCTATGCCTGACCACTAGAAGCCCAATTTCGAAATGGAGTGGTAGTTCTATGCCTGACCACTAGAGGCGCGATTTCGAAATGGAGTGGTAGTTATATGCCTGACCACTAGAGGCGCAATTTCGAACTGGAGTGGTAGTTCTATGCCTGACCACCGGGGGCGCAATATCGAAATGGAGAGGTAGTTCTATGCCTGACCACCGGGGGCGCAAAATCAAAATGGAGTGGTAGTTCTATGCCTGGCCACTAGAGGCGCAATATCGAAATTGAGTGGTAGTTCTATGCCTGGCCACTAGAGGCGCAATTTCGAAATGGAGTGGTAGTTCTATGCCTGACCACTAGAGGTAACCAAAGATATAGCTAGGCGGTTGCCGACGCTAGATGAGTGACACACACATTTAATGCATGCGCATGCTGCTTGTGGCCTTCTTCTGTGCCTTGCACAGTATAAAACCCCTTAAAACAATTACTGAAGCGAGACGGCGCACGCGTTACGGCGACAGATTTAAATTGTGAGTGCACTATATCTCGTCGCAAATGGTGCTTAACCACGGTGGGTCTCAAGCACAGGAGACTCCCAATTTCTAAATGACACACACTTGGCTCACAGCGCAAAGTTGTGTTAAACTTGCTTTGTCTAAAGCAGGCACACACATACGAGTATGATCCTGATAGGTAACTAAGCTATCGGTCTTATGTCCAAGCGCAACATAATTAAGGTTAGAACCTCATAACAAGTATTCCCGTTCGCTAATAGAGAGATCTCTCCCAGGATATATAGAAACGGAGACACTCGTCCGAATTGAACCTGGAAACAAAGCGCTACATCTGAGAATCTCGTCAGACATAGGGTTAAAGTTTACTGCAGTTTAATACGAAAGAACTACAATGAAATCACCGAAAATAAAACAAAATAATATAACTACTAATAATAGAAATAAAAATAACTATAATAAGCCCATATGATCCCGCTTAAATGCCTTCAGATTGCCATGAGTGCGACTTTTGCAACCAGTTCACAGTAGCGCTTCTTCACTGCACGTTCGGTCATAAAAAGTTTAAATTGTGTGCTCAGAATAAGTTTAAACCTTGTGCCTTGTGATTATTAACCAATTTTTATGCTGAATGGTCGGCTCAAACTCAATTGCGAAACACCGTGAGTCTGTTAATGTGTGACTTAAATGGAACTCATTAATAACCAGTATCACGTAATAACCTGGGTTAGAATAGAAGGCTTGTCCAACGAGCTGCGTCACCAGGTAATGTAAACGATCGGTAGCGAAGCTCCCCTCACGGCCAATGAGAGAGAGTCTCGCGATATTTCAGGCGAATTTGAGGTTTCAGAGCGTAGATCGCACAGGCAGGGATTCTTGTGAGCACTCAATGAACGGAGGCTGAAGTTGTGTAAAAGACATGCATTTATTCCTATAACTAACATAAGACAGACATTACACCTAACAAACAATAAACACGAAATAACGGAGTGGACACAAACAATGTAATCATGAAAATGCAATGACCAGATTTAAAATGAGTAACCTTAAAAGGGAAAATACTGTTCTGCAAAGCAAGCAATTTGTGGAAATACTGTCCTAAAGTAATATAGCAGGTGAATAGGAGTTTAGGTTGTTATAAATGAAAGGAAGTTTGTTTACTTGGTTGCAGAGTGGGGGGGGGGGGGTCTTGGCAGTTGGTTGCGGAGGCTGATGAGCTGATGGGTGATGGCACTCAGGGAGGCGCGGTGTTTGCAGCGGTTGTTGGAGTGGAGCCCCTCTGATTCCCTCTCCTGGTGAAGCTTGGGCTTGGTTGCAGTTCTCTGTCCAGCTGGGTCTTCACTGATAGGCTTCAGGAGGGCTTCTTGTGGGCTTCTCTTCTCTTGGGCTGATGTTCTCTGCCTCTCTTCGTGCTGATGGTCTTTTGTTTTCTCCTCCCTTCTGTTTCTCCTCTCCTGGCTTTGTTCTGAGGTGCCAGGTTTTATAGTGTAAAGTTCGTGAATAGGAGTGACCAGGAATTCGACTCCTGGACCAATGGCTGACCATCCATTTGGCGGGCTTTCGGAAGGGGGTCTGTATCAGTCCTTTTGAGATTTATGACCAGAGTGATTTCCCTTGTATTGATGATTTTCGTTAGGCTGGTGTAACTTTTGATATATTCACTTTCGTGGTAACCACTGACCAGATTTGGAAACTGGAGTGATTTTCCATCGGTTTGATACCAAACATGCCATAGCAGCCTAGCGGTTCACACCTCATACCATCTGTAATGATTAATTAATGATTACTTATATTATGTCGTTATGTTATATTACTCACACCTTATTTTATGCCTCACAATCTATATAATTGTAAATATACTGTGTAGCTGCTGGCGCGTTCCAAACTAAATCTCATTGTACTTACAATGTCAATAAAAACATCCATCCATCCATCTAGGCAGGCCAGTGTCGCCTCCATCCTTCCTGAAGTCAGTGATTCCTTTGTCTTTGTGCTGTTTAGTGCCAAATTGTTTGCTGAACTCCAACCTATCAGTTTCTGGACCTCATCTCTGTAAGCTGACTCATAAGAACCAAAGAGATTTACAAATGAGAGGAGGCCATTCGGCCCATCAAGCTCCTTTGAGGAGAACTTAGCTAATAGCTCAAAAATCTTATCTAGCTCTGATTTAAAAGAACCCAGGGTTTTAGCTTGTGTTACAATAACAGGAAGACTATTCCATACTCTAACTACACGCTGTGTACAGAAATGCTTCATCAAATTCGTTTTAAAATGTTCTCCAGCTAATTTCCACTTATGGCCACGAGTTCTGGTATTTAAACTAACATTGAAATAGCCATTTGGCTGAACAGCATCCAGACCTGTTAGAATCTTAAACACCTGGATTATGTCCCCCCTTAGTCTCCTTTGCTCGAGGCTAAACAGATTCAGCTCAGCTAACCTCTCCTCATTAGACATTCCTCTAAGACCAGGAATCATTCTCGTTGCCCTACGTTGCACCTTTTCCAAGGCAGCAATGTCCTTCTTAAGGTATGGTAACCAAACCCGCACACAATATTCTAGGTGGGGTCTTACCAAGGAATTATATTATCGTAGCATCACTTGCCTTGTCTTAAACTCCACACACCTAGAGATGCAATGTGCCTTCTCGCGTGGTGTTCCTGCAGAGGGAGTCTGTGAGTGCTGGAGATTGGGGGAGGGGGCAGTGTGGCTATGTCTGCTCTGTGTTCCTCCAGACGAGCAAAGAAGCTGTTTAGCTCCATTGCTAAAAGGGCGTTGCTGTTAACAGTGACGGTGTTGTTGCCTTTGAAGTTTGTAATGTGTTGTATTCCCTGCCACACCCACTGTGGGTTGTTGTATGTGAAGTAGACCTCTATTTTCTGTTTCTCTGCCTGCCTGGCAACCTTGATGCCCCTATTCAGGTTAGCTCTGGCTGCACTCTGTGTTCTTGACTGCGCTGTCTTGTCCTGTAGTATTGTATTGTTGCTCTTGTGTTTATCTTGCACTTTCTCCCTCTGTTTGTGCTCCTTTCACTCTGTATAGTTCTATCTTGCCCGCACTTGTGTCATCTTGTGTTGTTTCTGTTTTTCTTCTTTGTCTTGCACCGTGGTCCAGGAGGAACAATGTTTCCTTTCACTGTGTACTGTGTATATTGCTGAAATAACAATAAACCCACTTGACCACCTGCCTCGATTCATCCTGAAGAGTTTTCCAATGTTGTTCAAAGGTCTGTTTGTTTCGGGTGAAGGACACGCCCCTGGACGTGCTGGATAAGGGGACCACAGATCAGTGTCCTCAGTCCTGCTTCTCCCTTCAAAGCTGAGAGGAAGATGACCCGCCTGCTGGTTCTGGTTTTGGCTTATGGAGCTCTGCTTATCTCCACAGAGGCCCAGCAAGATTACCACAGTCTCCCTGCACTCTACAAGACGGCCATTAAACTCGCAGTCGAAAATGCTCATCAAGGAACCCGTCAGCACATGAATTTCTATAACATCCAGGGCCGTCCGAAGGTAACTGCTGAGAAAGTGTTTACAAAAGTGTGAAACTTTCATCATCTGCAAGCTGAACTAATGAGAATCACATTGATTTTGATGTTTTAATTTCAATGCATATGATGCTTAATGTCTCTTCACAATGAAAGTGATGGTTGTATATCTCAGCCCTGGTCAATTTTACCTTCTCACAGTTTCTCTCTGAATCTGCTGCAGTCAAGTCTGTGACAGTTTGCCATTTTTTGGGTGATTATTGTTTGTTATATTGCCTTTAAAACAGTTGTAGGCAATTTTGTATATAACGTGTTTATGTGATTTAGATCAGCAGTGAATACATTGACATTGAGATTCTCTTGAGAGCAACAAAATGTCCAAAGTCAACTGCAACAGACCATCGGGCTGACTGTATTTTCATGGACAAGAGGGTAAGTAAAGAGTCACTGTGACTGTGAGCATTGGACATATCAGTTAGCAAATTAATTTAGGTTCATGTTAACTTTTTTGATGCCCTGCGGAGGAAAGTTAGCCAACAATAAAGTAACAAATAGATAGGTGGCCTCAAACAGCCAGTTCCATCACCTTATTCTCAAATTTTAGTAGGTTTACAGGCTTAAAGGCTGGATTACCAGGCAGTTGAAATCAGCCTTAAATGGCAGTGTGGTGTTTTGTGGTGAAAGGGCAATTAAATCTGGTCAGAGCAGGGTAGATGCGCAGTGTGAATTACCCTTTAAATTTACCTCTTTAAATAGTGAACTACAGGACCACTTAGCTTGATCGGAGGACAGTATTTTAATACAGAGCAGTGTTCAGTTAAACGGGATTTGTTGTTCATACTTTTAGATGAACTTGCTTTGTATAATATAGCCTTAAGGTGACCCTGCTTTGGAAGCTCTTTCCTCTAAAATTGTTCTGTGTCATTAAACCCTGCAGTCCAGCAGCTCTGCCTTAAATCTTTAGATATATCTTTACTACACCTTCTCTCACTGTATTTATTGCCCACCACTCTTTAAATACTGTTTTTGTGTGTCTGTGTGTTTTTGCAGCCATTCATTAACTGTAGAGTTTGCAGCAGACGGTCTGGTAATAATCTTACACATCCATCAATTGACTGTGTACCAAACAAGAAAGTGGATGAAGTAAGTGTAGAGAGTCTTAGCATTATGGAAATGTAACAGGTGTGTGAATTGTGTCTAAACATGTGGTTAAACTTTGATTGTGTTTGTACATGCAAAAATTTGATCAGAGTACTGTTTATTAATGACAAGGTTACTTTTAATCTGAACAACAGTGGCAGCACCAGGGAAAAGCTTGGGGGGGGGGCTCTAGCTCCTCCTCCAATGACCATAGTACCCCCACAGCACCCCCAAAATATTGGTTTCATTTTTTCTTTAACTATCTGTAAAATCTGTATATTGTGTAAGACATTTTTGCGGTTTTTATAGCATACTTGTAGTGTATTTTTTCTTCAAAGTACACATAGAGGCTCTGTGAGCTAGACGTTAGAATTTCATATTTTATCATATTTTATCCATGCTGTAGCTTATCGTGCTGTGTGCTTCTATACAGCATCTACATAAGCTGAAAAGCTAAAGCACCCGCTCTAAATAATCTCACTCCCCTATAGCACCTGTAGCATTAAGTCACTGGCGCTGCCACTGCTGAATAAACGACTCCAATCTGACTAAACCGCTTAACTTTTCCTCCCCATGTTACATATCAGGACAAACGACGTAATATGTGTCCTTCTGATAAACCTCCTCTCAGATCTAAAACTGCCTTGGCTTCCAAGGACACTAAAGAAGCTGAAGGAGACTGTCTGGGCTGTTTCTGATGGCTGATGGTCCTGCAATGTGGACCAGAGGAGGAAACTGGAAGGGAAAATGCTTTGCTTTATATCATGCCCACCCAAAGCCCCCAGTGAGTAAGCCATAGGCGCCGATAGCATGGAAAAACTCCCAAGAAGGAAGAAACCTTGGGAGGGACCAAACTCAAAGGGGGAGCCCATCCTCCTGGGGCCGGCAAAGTGTAGGTGCAGGATCACAAAAAACTTAACGAGAGAATTCGACTGTCCCTCACAAAAACTGTAAAGTTTTAGTGGCTAAATTGCTTTTTCTATGCCTTTTCAAACAGGAGGAGATTTGTTTGGCTATATGTAGAAATTTTCTATACAATTTAGACAGCACAGAATCATTAACCTACTTTAATGAATTTATTTATACAACCACATATTTCACACATTTTGACATCAGTCATGCAGTGAAGATACAGTCTCTTTATTTCTTGACGCCAACCCTCCCCATTAATCCGGGCTTGGGACCGACACCTAGTTGAGCTGGCTTGCTCCCTTAAGTGGCTGGGTTAGGCTAAACTATGTACATATTTATAAAGACTACAATAAATTTATAAAGACCTCCCTAAATATGTAGTCTAACAAAACGCAGTTTAAAGAAGGTAGCCTACCTGGTAAACAAAGAAATTAAAAGGCCCACAGCATATAATCGGGCTATATTCCAAGCAGTTTTTAAGAACGTAACCTACATGGCGAAATTGAATTACTTTCTGGACCAACAAACGCAACCAGGCATGAACATTATGCACCTTCCTAGTCTTGATGTAAGTCGTCCTACAGATGAGGACGTTAGGCAGCCTTTAGATCCGACCCATCATGCACTGCAGTTTTTTGCAAATTCCTCAGACGGAAAACCATTAAATACCTCTTCTATTACCTTATATTACCTTATATTCATGTAATAAATATACAAATATCAATTAGTTGGAAATCAGCCAGACAGACGTAATTACTACAAATGGTTTCCACTGTATTTGTGACTCTGAGTGCCGCAGGCTTGGATGCAGTGCCGCACCATTTTGTAAGGCATGCACTGGCCAATCATGTAGCACTTCTCTCAGAAATATTAATGAGACATCACCTACCACCCTGCAAAAAAGAAATTTGCCGCTTGTCCCCCTGCACATGAGCCAACTTGGCTGCGTCAACCAGCGGAGCTCCGGAGCCTCTGGAGAAACACGCGGCAAAAAAGGCTCGCATGCGGTCTTCCAAAGTTTGGGAATACTTCAGTCATGACACCTTTTCTGCGCCTCTACTGTAGCTGGCGTTAATGATGCTGTTTCAGCCATTTTATATTTTCTGTTTACTTATTCTGTCATGTAAGACTGAGACAAATTATCGTTTACGACAATTCTTACACACTGTAGCCTGACTTGCTGACTTAAGTAAGTTTAACTATAAGCTACCTTTGCTAGTGTTTGTGAATAACATGTTTCTCTAGTTATGAAATTATTCCATGTTTTAGCATCTGTTTCAACATTAAAGTCAAATTGGTATACTGAAATATATAAAAACTATTGAACTATTAACTTAAGTCTAACATAGAAAATCCTACTGAATCTCTTAAGATTTTCCTTTTTTGTTAATGCACTAATGTTTAAGAAGTGTCTTAATAAATTGAATTTCAGATTTGTGTGTGGGTGGGAGTGGGTGAATTGTATTAAATTCATACATTCATTCTTTTGGCTCAGACATTACTGACCTAAAACAAATTGAGGCATTGGGTAAGTGCTTAAATTAGCTACTAAATGGCAAAAAATATTCTAAATATCACATTTTCCATTCTTCGGTATAATTTTAACGAATCACCTATGCTGCCAAACATTAACGCATAGATTGTCACAACACTCTATGTTTTAGTTCTTCTTTATGTGTATAGGACGGTGTGATGGTTCTGGTGGTGGGTGTGGCCGACGCTGCTCGCGATGTTTGGCTATGCTGCAGTCCCAGGGACCAAGTTGGAACACATTTCCACCTTCAAGCTTAGGTGGAAAAACGGCACCGAGACCCAGCAGCAGGACAACTTCACTTGTCCAGACAACCAGCCCTGCTTCATCATTGAAGTAAGCCCTGTGAACAGGAGCGAGATGTACTTCTGCAGTGGATGTTATAGCGGAAAGAACATCCCCATCCTCACGTCTGCCGGAGTGCCCCCTCAAGTGGGTGTGTGACTTAACTCGATGGATGAATTGGACAGAATGTACTGTTACTAGAGGTCGACCGATATGGGTTTTTCAATAGCCGATGCCGATATTTAGGAGTCAGGGTCAGGCGATGGCCGATATATGCTGCTGATTTTTTTTGGCCGATAATTGGACGTTTTCCCCTCTATTTTCATGGTAAAATATCACACTAATAATAACAAACGATACACAAAATTTCTCAATTTAGCATTTATTGAATACTCAACTTGGAAACAATAACACATTTATAAACAATAAAAATAGCAGCATCAGAATCTCTGTTAGTGCACAATATAGCAGCAAACTCCTCATGTTTGACGGAAGGAAATTTGTAAACAATACAAAAAGGAATAAGCATGTTATCTTCAGTTGTAATCCCACTTCCAGTCCCTGAGTCTTACTCACCACACTCATACTTCACAGCAATCAGACAGCAGTTAATTAACCAGAAGAGAAAAATGCAAAAACACAACAGAACTTGTAAATAATAACAAACTAATAGACAATAAAAATAGCAGCATCAGAATCTCTATTAGTGCCAAATATAGCAGCAAACTCCTCATGTCTGACGGAAGGAAAATTTGTAAATACACAAAGGAATGAGCACATCTTCAGTTTTAATCCCATTTCCAGTCCCTGAGTCTTCCTCATCCCACAAGCAGGCAAGGCATGTCACCCCGGTTGTGTGACACTTATTTTATATAATAAAATAAGTGCCCCCTGCGGCCCCAGAGCCCGAGCAGCCGTCTCCGCTGCCTGCAGCTACCGCGCCCACGTCCGAGGCGCTTTCCCTGCCTGCAGCTCCCGGGCAGGCGCCCCCTCTGCAGCCTGCAGCTCCAGTCCCTGGCCCCACTCCAGTCCCTTCTCCCCCTGTGACTCTGGTACCCTCACCCCGACGAGCCCGACCCCGGCCACGGGTCCTTATGTCTGTGTCCCATAAGGGGAGAGGACACAGACGCACGGCTGGGGTCCCACCCGCCCAGCCCCCTGGCTCGCCCTCCCTCGCCGGCGCTAGGGCTTGGTCGGCGCCTGCGGGTCCTGGCCCTCCGGGTCGGCTGTCGTCTGCGGGTCCCCCTCCGCGGCCTCGTCGCCCTGCCTCGGTCCCTCCTCCGGCGTCTTATCGGTTGCCTGCGGGCCCCCCGACGGCGGCTCCTCATTCGCCTGCTGGTCCTCCCGCTCTGGCGTGTCGGAGGACGTCGCCGTCTGCTGCGGCTCCCCCTCTCTCCTTGCCCTCGCCAGGGTCCCTTCCAGCTCCTTCGTCCCCTTCCCTGGTCTCCCCTCCGACTCCCTCCTTCGTCCCTGCGTCTGTCCCTCACCCCATCTCCTCGGCCCCTCCGGCTCCGGCCTCCCGGCCGCCTGCAGCCCTTCCGGCTGCCTCCCGTCGCCCGCTGGGTCTCCCTCGGGCTCCTCTTGGTTCCCCCTCCTTCTCTCCCTGGCCTCCCGTCTTTGTCCCTCCTGCCTCTGCTCCCCCTCGCTTTGTTCCTCCTGTCTCTGTCCCTCCTCTCTTTGTCCCTCGTCCCTCTGGCTTCTGCTCCTCTTTCCCCGATGTTCCCTTCGTTCACTCCCGGTCCTTTTGTCCTGCCTGTTCCCTCCGTGTCCCCCTTTCTGATCTGTTTCTCTGCCTTTCCTGTCTTATGTCAAGTCTTGTCCTGGCTCCTTCCCCTGTGCCAGTTCTGTCTGTCCGTTCTGTTCCCTGTCCCTCATTAATGAGGTTTTATATAGATATACATATATGCCCGGCTTGTCCGCTCCTCGTGTGTGCCACGCCCCCTGATTACCCACGTGTGCTTCCCTGATCGTCTCCTGCTTTGCCCGATTACTTTGATTAGTCATGACCTATTTTAAGTCCTGGTCTTACCTGTTTGCCCTGTCCGTCATTGTAGTTTGTCAATGCCTGCGTTCCGTCCTGCTCTACCCGCTCCGTTTCCCCGATTAAAGACCCGTTTTCACAAACACAAAAAATTGGTTCAGATAGGCGACGGACAATCTGATTGGCTCAGATAGGCGACGGACAATCTGATTGGCTCAGATAGGCGACGGACAATCTGATTGGCTCAGATAGGCGACGGACAATCTGATTGGCTCAGATAGGCGACGGACAATCTGATTGGCTCAGATAGGCGACGGACAATCTGATTGGCTCAGATAGGCGACGGACAATCTGATTGGCTCAGATAGGCGACGGACAATCTGATTGGCTCAGATAGGCGACGGACAATCTGATTGGCTCAGATAGGCGACGGACAATCTGATTGGCTCAGATAGGCGACGGACAATCTGATTGGCTCAGATAGGCGACGGACAATCTGATTGGCTCAGATAGGCGACGGACAATCTGATTGGCTCAGATAGGCGACGGACAATCTGATTGGCTCAGATAGGCGACGGACAATCTGATTGGCTCAGATAGGCGACGGACAATCTGATTGGCTCAGATAGGCGACGGACAATCTGATTGGCTCAGATAGGCGACGGACAATCTGATTGGCTCAGATAGGCGACGGACAATCTGATTGGCTCAGATAGGCGACGGACAATCTGATTGGCTCAGATAGGCGACGGACAATCTGATTGGCTCAGATAGGCGACGGACAATCTGATTGGCTCAGATAGGCGACGGACAATCTGATTGGCTCAGATAGGCGACGGACAATCTGATTGGCTCAGATAGGCGACGGACAATCTGATTGGCTCAGATAGGCGACGGACAATCTGATTGGCTCAGATAGGCGACGGACAATCTGATTGGCTCAGATAGGCGACGGACAATCTGATTGGCTCAGATAGGCGACGGACAATCTGATTGGCTCAGATAGGCGACGGACAATCTGATTGGCTCAGATAGGCGACGGACAATCTGATTGGCTCAGATAGGCGACGGACAATCTGATTGGCTCAGATAGGCGACGGACAATCTGATTGGCTCAGATAGGCGACGGACAATCTGATTGGCTCAGATAGGCGACGGACAATCTGATTAGCTCAGATAGGCGACGGACGATCTGATTGGCTCAGATAGGCGACGGACGATCTGATTGGCTCAGATAGGCGACGGACGATCTGATTGGCTCAGATAGGCGACGGACGATCTGATTGGCTCAGATAGGCGACGGACGATCTGATTGGCTCAGATAGGCGACGGACAATCTGATTGGTCCGTCGCCTATCTGAGCCAATCAGATTGTCCGTCGCCTATCTGAGCCAATCAGATTGTCCGTCGCCTATCTGAGCCAATCAGATTGTCCGTCGCCTATCTGAGCCAATCAGATTGTCCGTCGCCTATCTGAGCCAATCAGATTGTCCGTCGCCTATCTGAGCCAATCAGATTGTCCGTCGCCTATCTGAGCCAATCAGATTGTCCGTCGCCTATCTGAGCCAATCAGATTGTCCGTCGCCTATCTGAGCCAATCAGATTGTCCGTCGCCTATCTGAGCCAATCAGATTGTCCGTCGCCTATCTGAGCCAATCAGATTGTCCGTCGCCTATCTGAGCCAATCAGATTGTCCGTCGCCTATCTGAGCCAATCAGATTGTCCGTCGCCTATCTGAGCCAATCAGATTGTCCGTCGCCTATCTGAGCCAATCAGATTGTCCGTCGCCTATCTGAGCCAATCAGATTGTCCGTCGCCTATCTGAGCCAATCAGATTGTCCGTCGCCTATCTGAGCCAATCAGATTGTCCGTCGCCTATCTGAGCCAATCAGATTGTCCGTCGCCTATCTGAGCCAATCAGATTGTCCGTCGCCTATCTGAGCCAATCAGATTGTCCGTCGCCTATCTGAGCCAATCAGATCGTCCGTCGCCTATCTGAGCCAATCAGATCGTCCGTCGCCTATCTGAGCCAATCAGATCGTCCGTCGCCTATCTGAGCCAATCAGATCGTCCGTCGCCTATCTGAGCTAATCAGATTGTCCGTCGCCTATCTGAGCCAATCAGATTGTCCGTCGCCTATCTGAGCCAATCAGATTGTCCGTCGCCTATCTGAGCCAATCAGATTGTCCGTCGCCTATCTGAGCCAATCAGATTGTCCGTCGCCTATCTGAGCCAATCAGATTGTCCGTCGCCTATCTGAGCCAATCAGATTGTCCGTCGCCTATCTGAGCCAATCAGATTGTCCGTCGCCTATCTGAGCCAATCAGATTGTCCGTCGCCTATCTGAGCCAATCAGATTGTCCGTCGCCTATCTGAGCCAATCAGATTGTCCGTCGCCTATCTGAGCCAATCAGATTGTCCGTCGCCTATCTGAGCCAATCAGATTGTCCGTCGCCTATCTGAGCCAATCAGATTGTCCGTCGCCTATCTGAGCCAATCAGATTGTCCGTCGCCTATCTGAGCCAATCAGATTGTCCGTCGCCTATCTGAGCCAATCAGATTGTCCGTCGCCTATCTGAGCCAATCAGATTGTCCGTCGCCTATCTGAGCCAATCAGATTGTCCGTCGCCTATCTGAGCCAATCAGATTGTCCGTCGCCTATCTGAGCCAATCAGATTGTCCGTCGCCTATCTGAGCCAATCAGATTGTCCGTCGCCTATCTGAGCCAATCAGATTGTCCGTCGCCTATCTGAGCCAATCAGATTGTCCGTCGCCTATCTGAGCCAATCAGATTGTCCGTCGCCTATCTGAGCCAATCAGATTGTCCGTCGCCTATCTGAGCCAATCAGATTGTCCGTCGCCTATCTGAGCCAATCAGATTGTCCGTCGCCTATCTGAGCCAATCAGATTGTCCGTCGCCTATCTGAGCCAATCAGATTGTCCGTCGCCTATCTGAGCCAATCAGATTGTCCGTCGCCTATCTGAGCCAATCAGATTGTCCGTCGCCTATCTGAGCCAATCAGATTGTCCGTCGCCTATCTGAGCCAATCAGATTGTCCGTCGCCTATCTGAGCCAATCAGATTGTCCGTCGCCTATCTGAGCCAATCAGATTGTCCGTCGCCTATCTGAGCCAATCAGATTGTCCGTCGCCTATCTGAGCCAATCAGATTGTCCGTCGCCTATCTGAGCCAATCAGATTGTCCGTCGCCTATCTGAGCCAATCAGATTGTCCGTCGCCTATCTGAGCCAATCAGATTGTCCGTCGCCTATCTGAGCCAATCAGATTGTCCGTCGCCTATCTGAGCCAATCAGATTGTCCGTCGCCTATCTGAGCCAATCAGATTGTCCGTCGCCTATCTGAGCCAATCAGATTGTCCGTCGCCTATCTGAGCCAATCAGATTGTCCGTCGCCTATCTGAGCCAATCAGATTGTCCGTCGCCTATCTGAGCCAATCAGATTGTCCGTCGCCTATCTGAGCCAATCAGATTGTCCGTCGCCTATCTGAGCCAATCAGATTGTCCGTCGCCTATCTGAGCCAATCAGATTGTCCGTCGCCTATCTGAGCCAATCAGATTGTCCGTCGCCTATCTGAGCCAATCAGATTGTCCGTCGCCTATCTGAGCCAATCAGATTGTCCGTCGCCTATCTGAGCCAATCAGATTGTCCGTCGCCTATCTGAGCCAATCAGATTGTCCGTCGCCTATCTGAGCCAATCAGATTGTCCGTCGCCTATCTGAGCCAATCAGATTGTCCGTCGCCTATCTGAGCCAATCAGATTGTCCGTCGCCTATCTGAGCCAATCAGATTGTCCGTCGCCTATCTGAGCCAATCAGATTGTCCGTCGCCTATCTGAGCCAATCAGATTGTCCGTCGCCTATCTGAGCCAATCAGATTGTCCGTCGCCTATCTGAGCCAATCAGATTGTCCGTCGCCTATCTGAGCCAATCAGATTGTCCGTCGCCTATCTGAGCCAATCAGATTGTCCGTCGCCTATCTGAGCCAATCAGATTGTCCGTCGCCTATCTGAGCCAATCAGATTGTCCGTCGCCTATCTGAGCCAATCAGATTGTCCGTCGCCTATCTGAGCCAATCAGATTGTCCGTCGCCTATCTGAGCCAATCAGATTGTCCGTCGCCTATCTGAGCCAATCAGATTGTCCGTCGCCTATCTGAGCCAATCAGATTGTCCGTCGCCTATCTGAACCAATCAGATTGTCCGTCGCCTATCTGAACCAATCAGATTGTCCGTCGCCTATCTGAACCAATCAGATTGTCCGTCGCCTATCTGAACCAATCAGATTGTCCGTCGCCTATCTGAACCAATCAGATTGTCCGTCGCCTATCTGAACCAATCAGATTGTCCGTCGCCTATCTGAACCAATCAGATCGTCCGTCGCCTATCTGAACCAATCAGATTGTTTTTCTTACACAAAAAATTATTCCGTTTTCAAAACACTTTTGTGCAAGAAATGCTCCCATGAGCCTGTGTTTAGTGCCTACAGAGGTCTTCTTTTTGCCACTGGTACAGGAGAGTACGGGTCCCACCTTGCCACAGCCAGGCACCTCCACGCTATCGACGGGCCGCGGAATCTCGATGGAGCGCACGTTGCCGTACTTGCAACACTCCTCCCGGATGTCCTCCAGGATCTCCTCGTAGTCCTCGTCGTCCACCAGCTCCTCGGGCATGACCATGTTGAGGAGGCACAGCACCTCCGTGGGCATGCCGGAGCTCTGCAGCCGCTGCAGCCCTGGAACCTGCAGCGTCACCGGCGTCTCGATGATGGCCGTCTGTCCCGGGGGGCGACAAGAGTGTCAGATACCCCCTGATCGTCCAATCGTCTCGAGTAACAGCGAGAAATTTACATGGACCCAAATAAACCCAAGAAATAGGGGCATTAAGCTTCCTGGGAGGCACCCAGGAACCAAGTTGGGTTTAGGACATCAGAAAGGCGGCAGCCGAGGGCAAATACTCACAGCGTTGGCATTCTTAGCCCCCACGCTTGCCCGCTGGACGATGAGCTTCTTGTCTCCGAGCTGCATGCCATTGAGTCCAGCCACGGCCTGCGGGATGCATCCCACACAAGCGTCAGCAATTCCATCCGGAAGCCCCGAGTCACCCCAGACCTTCCAGCTGCTGCCCCACCTCACGCACCTGGTCAGTGGCACTGATGTCCACGTATTCACAGAAAGCATAACCCTTAGACAGTGACGTGGCACTGTCCTTCACAAGGTTGAAGGCCTTAAGAGGTCCGAACGACGTCAAGAGTTCCTTCACCTGGGCAAGAGGAGGAGACGCGGGGGGGCGATTAGCCCGACAGTCCAGGCACGGCGCCTCGCTAGAAATGCTAATCTTAACTGTGGGAGAAGCAGCATGTTAAACTTTGCAAAACGACATGAGGAAACAGTGAAGACATCAGGAAAATGGCTTTATGACAAGTGGCTCGACATTACGGTGCAACACTAGAGCTCAAAGCCCCCTGTGCCCTTTCTGCATGACTTACTTACTGGGAGCGTACAAAAGTAACTATTTTGATTCTTGTCAATGAATGATAACACAGATTCCCCCCCCCCCCATCCTACAGCATATACAACACAACTGAATTCCTAATCAAGTTCTCTGATAATTCCAACTACGAATTTTGAAATATGGACCGAGTTGCATCTGATTTTAAGGGCCACAATAATTAAGCTAGATGGTATATAAAAAAAAAACTAAATAAAAACAGCTAATTATATGTTAAGTGTTCCATGTATACAATGTGGAGGGGGGGGGGGCGACTCGGCAGAACACAAACCCAGCCGAATCACTGACTTCCTGTTCTTAAAACCAAGAACCACATTGGTGCAGTTAATTAGAGGGACAAAGCCTACAGGAGATAAACTCACAGGTAAAGCTAAGAGCCGCCACAGGGTCCTGCTAAAGGGGCCACGGCTTGAAGCCAAACAGGACGAAATAGCTCTGCTAACATCATTCCTCACTTATTCTACAGGAATCTACTGTAAAGCCGCATTAACCACTGACTTCAGAAAGGAGTCACCTGGGACACTGGCAGCCACAAGAGGGCGCTACCTCCTACCTTCTCTTAGGGGCAAAAAAAAAAAAAAAATCAAATTTATACCCTGTGATCAGCATAATAAGTCTCTCCCCAGCCTTCAACCCCCAAAAAAAGGACCCCATATGCTTAAGAGCACTCCAGGACAGAGCCCCCCCACAGGGGCAGGCCGTCGACAGGGAGGATATCCGTGCGAGGGACGGAATGTCTTACTTGCCTTGTGTTACATGTTGGCATGGCAGCAGTAGGTCAGTACTACTGAACAAATTATGAGCGAAGACTTAACGATCTTACAGGCCCCTAGCTGGGGACAAAGTGGGGAACAAAAATGAAAGAGCTGTAAGTATCAAAGCGGTAGCAGGGACTGCAAAAAAAATGTAAACACCAGGATACAAGCAGCGGTTTCCATTTCACCTGTCTATGGCACATTTACTGGCTTTGACGTGAAATACATTAACAGTTCTGCTGGATTCAAACTCTCTCCCCCCAGTGCTGCTTTGGTACAGCCTTCCTCTTGACTTGGATTACATGTGACTCACACTGGATAAGAAAGATTACGATGACAATCCGAAAAGGAGGAAAAAAATCAAAGAAAAACAAACTGACTGCACTTCTCACTTACCTTTCACTGAAACCGCGATCACTATCTTGTGGGCTGAGTCTTGCCATTTTTAACAGTTTAGGCTAAAGTGAGTGGGACACCGGAGCTCAAAATGTTACAATGCAGGGGTGGACGCAAAACGTTTTGCGATTAACTTTTGCAAAATAAATAGGTAAACTATTAAATGCCTGTATGGATTATGTCTATAATGGGCCGATTTCAGTGGGGTGGCGATATAGGAAGAAAAAAAAAAAATCATAAAAGATGCTAATGAGAAGTAGAAAATGTCTAAAATGTGACCCTTTCAACACTTTCAGAGTAAGACGACCTCATCTGTGCATGTTGTTATGGTAATATTATCCATCACTGACGTCATAACAGAATAGGGCATGGGGCACGATGTGAAAACTCCAGTGAAGCTGATAATCGTTCACCGGGAAAAAGGTCCGAAGTATTTTCTGCCTTTCGAGCGACACAGCAATGTAGGGAACGATTCTTCCGCAGCTCCCCATCGCTGTTAACGGGATGTGAAGTCATCGTTCTCAGTGTGCGGACATGGACGTGAGACACGGCACGTCTGCGAATACTGAAGCGTTTGGGGACTTGGTCGATCTCCCCCACATTTCAAGCACAGTCTATGGTAGTGTTTCCCAGCCCAGTCCTCGGGGGTACCCCCCCGGTCAGTCCACGTTTTTGCTTCCTCTCAGCACACCTGTACCAGGTATTCGGTGTTCCTGATTGGCTGGGAGCTAGGAGGGAGCGAAAATGTGGACAGTCGGCGGTTCCCCGAGGACTGGGATTGGGCAAACACAGGTGTACGGCAATGTGGAGGTATTCGTCAGTTAGGTGACGCGCAGATGACTCGATTTTAAATTTTCATGCAGCAAAACGACGCGGCTGATTCATCCGACTAACACTCAGCAATTAACCCGATATACAAATATTCCAGGGTACCCAGCAACAGGCAGCACAGGGACTGGCTACGTGACTGGTTTGGCAAGCCGCCAGCTGTAAGGCACGTTTCCCAAAGCCTTTGTTGCTAATAAGGTTATTTGCTAACAACATTAGATAACAACTGAATGGTTCCAACTATGCAAGTCGATAACATGAGGTTTTGGGAAACGTACCTTTTACATTAGCGGGGTCTCAATATCTTCATAATTTACAGCTGGATAAACAATGAGCGTAATGTAACTGTCAACTCATTACCTACATGTCTAATAAATGTTTAATAAATCCCATGAATATCTTTAAAAAAAAAAAAAAAAAAACCTCAAATGTGCGGCTATTTTCAGCAGCTAGCTTTAAACATGATGCTGACATTTGACCCCCCAGTATCTTGTAATGAATTTTAAGCGGTGAGGTAACTTTGACAGGCTTTCTTTTCCTACTAATCAGTTACACAGAGACGAGTGTTTATTTTATGTATGTATGTGCGTGCGCGTGCGTGCGTGCGTGCGTGTGCGTGTGTGTGCATGCCTGCTTGAGTTCCACGTGCAGCAGTGGGACAGAAACACAGGAGGGTTGTGGGTCGGCTCCCCGGCGACAGAGACTGAGGGCGGGGTACCTGATCGTCACTGAGATAGTTGGGCAGGCCTCCGACAAAGAGCTTGTGTGGCGAGTCTGGAACCACGGTGGAGACGACCCCTGCAGACAGAGCGGCACGGCGCCCAAAGCCGGCCGATCACAGCAAACCGTCAACATGCCGGATAATGACCACGAGCAAACGGCGCGAGTGAAATAAGCCAACTTCAAATCAGTATGACGTCGTTATCTCCTATATAATATCAGATAAATGTAACTCCAGCAAAAAAATACCTAAATACTGGGGCAGTTTGACGACTGTTTTTTGTCTCTCCCATCTTGCTCTCCATGGGAGATGCTGACACATGCAGCACCAGTCAAAAGTATGGACACACCTGCTCTTAATGCATTTGTCTCTATTTTAGCTGTTATTCACCTTATAGTAAAAGGCCTTTGGGCATGGAAGTTATGCATATGAAGTACTGCAAAGACAAAATTTTTGTCTCTTCAAAATAGGAGCCATTGGCTTCGATGACAGCATTGCGGACTCAACCAGCTAACATATGTACCCACCTGGACCGTTTCTCCAACAGTCCTCGAGTTTCCACAAGTTCTGCGCGCAAGCTGGCTACCTTACTCTTACTCTCATCCAACTGATCCCAAACCAGCTCTATAGAGTTTAGGTTGGGGGGCTGTGGGGACCATCTCTTTCCTAGTTCACAAGGTAATAAGCTACTTGCATAACCTTCAAGGTGGGCTTTGGGTCATTATCTTGCTGAAAAACAAGTCATTTTCAGTAGGTGTGTCCAGAATTTTTAACTAGAATAGGAGCCAGCAACCCTAGAACAATTTGGGGGTTAGGGTCCTTGCTCAAGGGCCCAGTGGTGAAATCACTCTGCCAACCCTGCCAACCAGCAACCTTCTTTTCATGGGCAAACATCACAGAGCCACACAACACCCCTATGTTAACAGTAAGAAGTGAGTGACTGAGCTGTGTGTGTGTGTGTGTGGCTCAGCTGGTTAGGATGCCAGCGTTATCATCAGAAGATCACTGGTTCACATCACTGGTGATCACACCACTGGGCCGGCGAGTTTGCTCTAGGGACAGGCTGACCCTGATTTCTCAAAAAAAAAAAAAAAAAAAAAAACATTCTTCACTTTGGATAAAACTGTCTGCTAAATATTTACAACATTAAGTAAATAAAAGTGAAAGTCTCCCTCTTTATATGACAAGACATCCGCAGCTTGCGAAGGACAGTCAGTCCGTAACGAGTACAAAAAACTGGCCTTGCCGATCGGCTCTTCAAAGGTAAATAAAGATTAAGGTTATGACGGCGACAAGCAAAACGGACCTGGTACGTGGAAGGCGGGCTGCTCTGAGATGCCAGGCAGGGGGCGATAGTCGTGGGGCCGCCTGATTTTTAACGACTGACCCTGGAAAATGATGCCGTCGAAGGCCATTGCCTGCGTGGTCTCATCCACGGACCGAAACTAGGGCAGAACGAAGAACGTCGTTAATCAGGGAAGGCTGCGGTCTCCGCCTGGACACAGCAGCCATTAGGCAGGAAAGACTCTTACTTCAAGGAAGGCAAAGTTCTTGTCCTGGTTTATCTGAACAGCGAGGACGGGATTGGTGGGACCTTGACATAAGCCAGCCAATCGCATCTGGGTATTGAAGAAATCCGCCATGGCCTCCTAAAAAGACAGGCAGACACACTGAATGAAGACAGGCAGACGTCTGAAGACATCAAAACAGGCAAACGAGAAAAAAAATGACTGACAAGTCTAGTACATTTATCTATTTATTTTGCGGACACTTTCATCCAAAGCAACATACATTTCATTGAAGAAGCAGGACCAGACAGTTCCTAGAGCAAATAGTGCTTAAGGGCTGCGCTCGGGGGCCCAATGGTGAAATCACTCTGCTGCCCAAGGGATTTGAACCAACAACCTTCTTGTGACCGGCTCAGTGTCCTAACTCACTGAGCTACACATGACACCAGTATGCATGACAGAAGGCAACGCGGGACTTTGCCTGGACTCACCTCCGTCAGGCCGAAGGGGATGTTGCCGACATAAAGCCGCCTGGCCTGCCGGGTCATCTGGCTGCCGACCATCGGCACCTGGGTGGGCGTCACTGCCACGCCGCTGGTGGTGGATGTTGCCAGTAAAGCTATCGTGGGGATCTGCCCTGCAGCTGTGGGGAGGAGAAAGGGCTTCAAGACCCCAACCAGGGACGGCCAGAACATCCGGATCGTCGCCTTCATTTGCTTCTAACCCCTAGGTTTAAGCTCTCTTCACACTGTCTGAAATCATCCCAAGTGTTATTCCCTCTTTGACCAGCAGGGGGGAGGAGGGCACTCCAGAATAAATGCTTTCATTGCAACCAATATACCATAACCTTGCAATACTGAACTAGCACACATGGAAGCGTCGCATCCAAACCTTGCATTGCCTTGTACTGCATGGGGGTGATGTGCTCGAATCCCGGAGGGGGAACATCCCAGTACTTGTATGTCCTTTTCTTACGGCTTCTCCGAGGAGAGTAGCTGCCCAAACACAAAACAGAAGGTTGTTTTCCCCAAACAATACAGTGTAAACACTCAGAATCTGGCAAAAACAAACAGATGGCAGAATGTTTACATTTAACTTTGGATCGCAGGCAGTTTAAGGTCATGAGGGTGTGACCATGCGCCACTTTTTAGGCTGGCTTTGAGGTCCCATCGCTATGGCGGGGGCTACTTATAAACGCCAGTTAAAATTTAATATGGGTACAGTCCCCCTTCCCACCACGAAGAAACCAATTGGTTGATTGTGAAAGAAACTTGTTAAGAGGCCTCAAACCATGCTAGATATCAGCTTCAGTGCCTGTAACCGGGACCGTGAGGGGGGGTACCTGTGCTCGCGTGAGCTGCTCCGTCGGTCACGACCCTTGCGGTCGCGGCTGCTGCTGCGCTTCTCGTGACTCCGCCCCCTGGAGTCCTTGCTCCAGCGGCGGTGCTTCTCGCCACGGCTCAGAGACCGGCTGCGGCTACGCTTCTTGTGTCGCTCCTTCTCCCGCTCTGGGGGACGACACCGTGGTACCAGTGAGACGGTGGGCGGAGCGACATGACTGCCCCCCTACCATCCATTTCGATAAATCCAAGATGTGTAACTCAGAGGGATTATGAATGTGTGTCCGGATGGTTGTGGGTTTGAAGCCCATGAGTCACAGAGTAATCATATTACCAACTTCCCTGGGGTGCTGGATGCTGACTGACCCAGCGCTATGCCTTAAAAGTCACTTACGGAGACCAAGATGTGGTACGGGGTCTAACTCCCCAGTTTCCTCACCAGAATGAAGCACCTCCATTCAATTCACATATTCAATCACACCCTCCTGAAACAAACACACCCATCTCTCAATGGCTAATAATTTCAAGGGCACAAGGACATCCCCTTGAATGTCAGTCTGTTGTGAAACAATAAAAACATAACCAGACTAATTAATGATATAGGAGCACAGTGGTGAGTACAGTTGCCTCACGCCTCCGAGTCTGGAGGCCTGAATTTTGCCTCTGCTCTCTGTATGGGGAATTTGCCTGGAATAGGCTCCAGGGGAGCCTGACTAAGATAACTGGTTGGACGATGGATGGGTAATTAATATCGTTTCAATCTGACAGACAGCACTTTATTAAACTAGCAATAAAATATCACCTTTCTATCCCAGCAGGTCCTTCATATAGAAGCTTAAATAAATCCCTGAAGGTGCAGTTTTCAGTGAAGCATTTAAACGCAGGTGCTGCTCGAGGAATCAGCTTCATGCATCAGTTATAACAGCGTTACGGTAATGCACCGCTGCAAAAGTACAGACACGGAGCGGCCAATGCATCTTACGTAAATCGGTAATAACCAATTACCGCAATCGCAGGCATAGTCAGAGCGCAGATATGAATGACTGGAACTGCTAGTTTATCAAACACGGCGGCACTTAGTGCTCGTCTAGCCGAATCAGGTCGTTTCGAATGACATTTTAGTGATTTAGTGATAAGGAGCTGATATGACAAGATTGCCATTTGATAGGTACATAAATCAATCCTACTTTCGACTCCGTTGTAACGCATGTTGTATATTTCAGTTGCGTTAGTATGGCTTAAGTTTATTCAGTTTACTGGATTCTCTGCACTTTAATGAAGTTATATGTGTATTGTTATATAACTGTACATCATTGTTAGTTACTGCTATCCGCTGTAAAGGTAGATACAGGTGCAAGACTTTGCAATAACGACCTAAAAGCAGTTGTTATGATTCCAGGGAACGCGGCTGATTTTTAGAGTCTATACATCATGAAGAAACGGCGATCGTGTGAGAAAGACTTATTCTGTACGGATGACAGGGCCAGCATTTCGGACCCAAGGGAAAGGCTATTGTGCATCGGAAAGAGACAAAATCATATCATTATATAGAAAACTCGTCGTAGTATTTAAAAACCAAGTAACTAACACTGTTATTAAGTGCGGACTTTAAATCAAGTGGTCGCGGTCGTTTTTATTTGCATAAAACTTTAAACGTGATCTTGAAAATATAACGCTTGCAACAAACATCCATGCATAGTGTGTTACTGCGAATGAAAATACGCGGGTCACAATTTATGATCCAAGTGTATAATGGTAAATAATTAAATAAATAAAACCGCAGGCTTTCACATCGAGTGCACCCCAATAACGTTTCATTGAAATGTCCATGTTATGTACGCCGGGCACTGATGGATGCAGGCCTAGCGATCTCTATAACAATGCCAAGCAAAGAATGTCACTGATTTACCAAAGCGGTCAGTTTTCGGGGATCCTGCGGCAGCTGGGAGAAGAAGAATCGGGCAGGTTTCAGAATCGGCGAGCGCTCGGATAAAAGGCACCGATTTCCCAGCCGCGCTTTTCTTTTCGGAACCAGCAGAAGTGCCCTCCGCACCATCCTCGGCGCTAGGACACGCCGGCCACTTTATTACCCTAAAACAGGGAGCATACACCGATCTTCAAAGCCAAACTTACCTTGCCGATTTTCGCTTAACTGCTTCTCAAACTCATCGAAATCGGACATTTTTCAGTCCGTACTAAAGACGTATTGCAAAATAAGCAGAGGTCCAACAGTAGGCCTTTGAATGGGCTACAGGCTGCATTGGGTTCTGCTGCTTTTTCTTCCGAGTCGCCTGCCCCTCCTCCCCCGAAGTCATCGGCTCTTCCTCGGTTGTATCACACACAGGTTCGGAAACATTCGATGCGCATTACCGTCCCCTCCTGCACTGGAGGGTTAAGGACAACGTGATTATATCGAACCAAAATTGAAATGTGCAAGTTGACTTTCCTAGTTATACGTCTTCATTTTTATTCTGGGTTTAACAACCATGAGTTTATGACGTATTTTACATGATTAGTTGGCGACTGGACCTTATTGTTTATATCTCTTATTAAGGATCCATCCATCCATACATCAATTATCAAAACCACACACTTACAATCCGAGTCTAGTTTCATATGCTGCGCTGCTGAGCGACCCGCAGAATATTATGCATGAGTACAAGTCACAAGCCCCGTTTCCACTAACACGGGGCCGGTTCTAGCTTGGTGCCTTTTGAGACCGAGGCAAAAAGATGCAGACTCTCCCCGTCGGGGAATCGAACCCCGGTCTCCCGCGTGACAGGCGGGGATACTCACCACTATACTAACGAGGAGATGTACGCGCACTACTTTTACATCTTCAAGATAAACAGCGGATGACTACTAACATTTGCGAGTAATCAATGACTGAGCTTCATGTCATGACCATGGTGCTCAAGAGAAGAAAAAATACATAATGTACGTCCACTGATACCAGAACAACCATATAGCTTTATACTAAGACGATGATTAAACGGAAAATTCCTTTACAAAACACTGCCACAAAATCATAGTTTCGCAATATTACATCGTGCAACGGGACACAGTGTAAGTACGTGAAGTCGGTAATTAAATCAAGAAAAAAAAGTGAGAGGAAAAGAATACTTTTCTATTATCATATTTTTCTAACTGGCCAAACTGAGTCATATTTTGATTATACACACTAACAGAAAAACAGTGCAAATCTCCGGTAGTCCGTTTCACTTGCGCTCCGCTATGGGGCAGTAACAAGCAGAGCTTAAGTGTGGAAGGAAAAAAAAAACACAGGACAGCATCAATCCCAACTTCACAAACGCCGGAGATCGAGATGCTGTAAGCATGACAATTAACATCTTTATCCAAGGGAACAGCTGCAAGACACAGATGCCGCGCCTAACAAAGGTAGGATCGATTCCGAAGTTCAGGCATTTACAGACGCGGACTCTTCTGGAGTTGATTTTTTTCGGGAGATACGCATCAACTTCAAAAGTATGAACCGCATTATATCTATATCTGTTATGACGTTGTAGCTATTGATACTGATGCATCACAAAAATAATTTAAATGTTTTTTCATTCTGACATATGTTCGTTCGGACGAGGATTTTATTATATGAGATAAGTTTTAAATGAAAACTTTTTTTAATCTATATGATTAATTCTCGAATCTAAGCCAGACTTCACATAAATCATTCATTCATAAATATAATGGAACATACAACATCCAGGTATCCATGAAATTTATGATCAGGCTATACGTTTGTGATAACAACAAAACAACACAACATGTATATTTACAATATATGGGCCTATTGTTTAATATTGCCTCCAAATTATAGCCAGACAATAACGCAATAGGCCGACATCAAACTATTTTCATGTAAAACAAAAGTGCTGGCAGTTTGCTTGTGCTTACAGACCCCGCCTTGAGCCCATCCAGAAAGATCCCAAAAATAACCGACAAGCAAAGGTTGTAACAATCTGAGCATGTTTAGTTTAATGTAATCAGGAGCCGAATTAATAACGCGAATAAATGATCAAACCGAAAGTCTGTAGTCGGGAATATCCGATAACGTCTTTGACGTGCAGTTAAGATAGTCAGAGGAAAAACCTTGTAGTTTACTTATATATATGCCTAAATATATGAGTGTGTCTCTCCGGTGATTTAATGATGAATATAACGATTACATATCAAATCACACATTAAGCAATTATTATATTACTAGGTTGAACGTTTTCACTATGTCTGTCGTCACCTTGATTTCACGATTTTGACTATTCTTCTTATCCCAGATTGAACAAGTCATTGTGGCGATGCAAGATCCCGACATGGGGATAAAGATGAAGAATCAAAGACTGTTAATCACAGTGATTCCACATGCGATGACAGGTGCACGATACATATTTTACTTTTTAAAAATAATTTTTCATGCCGCCCGGGTTGTCTTACACCCGGCCGTGCAGTGTCCCGGGGGCCGGGTCCTAATGGTCATTTAAGCCCTTCACAGGAAAGCCCATACATCGGTGGTCTTCGGGAATCCTGTGCATTAAGACTGTCATCGATCTCCTTGCGCTCATATTTATTTATGTAATTTATTTATCGAGTTCAGCGTTTTTGATTTATGACGGCTTAATGCATTTCTCGACTCTAACTAGATGCCTTCCTCGCTATGCCTTCCCAGGAAATGATATCGTGGAGTGGCTAATTCAGAAGTACTCCATCATGGAAGAAGGTAGGGCCGAGAAGTATGTAGGGAAGCGTTACCTGGTGCTCTTATGTGAGGTTAATCGATTGTTTTTTTCCCTTCGTGACGACGATGGCGCCCCTGCTGGCGAAAGACGTCATCAGGTTTTTTTTTTTTTGTAATAAAATAACAGAAATAAACGAGTCTTTTGAATAATAAATACAAATGAAGTAATAGAATTTGTCATCCATACAACAGATTAGCCTAGCTGCATTTATGTGTAAGCATATGCAATTCACGTGTCTGACAGAAGCATGTTCTGTTCCATTGATATTGCTGAGCCTGTGAATTAATAAATGTCAGAATTGAGCTTGTCCATAACATAGACACCCCATTCGCCTGAAGCTTTTGGGATTTTCTTCCCCTGGCGTCAATTTATCTGCTGAATTATTTATCTTTCTGCTGAGAGGCTATTAGTACAAATAATCTGTAGGCCAGTCCCGAGTCGCGCCGCTACGCATGCTGAGCTGTACGGTTTGATAGTCCCGATGCAAACTTCGCTGATAGCCAGAGGCAGTCAGTCATGCCTGGAGAAATATCGCTATCCGTCTCCCTCATTATGCACTTCTGCAAGACGCTGTTGTCCTGAATTCCCGGGCGATGCAGATGAGGTTTTAAATAGCAAGGGAGCAGATTTCCCTGATTTACAGCCCAGATTGGAAAAGAAGTCGGAATGGAAAGGAGGGGACTTTTAGGCAGTAGATGGCAGATGCATTAACAGACTTGAATGGGCAAAAAACCTGTTGCCCCGGTAAGCAGTTACCCCTCCCTGTAAACACTAGGCTTCCCCCTAGCAGCGCTGTTGCTGCGCCGGTCTGAAACCCCCGGGAGCGCCTGACTGCCAATGGCCGCGGAGGCAGCCGGAAAGTGGAAAGTCCCAATTACTCGTAATTAATTATAGTTCCGATGAGGAATGCACCATCCCCGCGGCTTATTCTGTGCACCATGTCAACGTTTTTTCCAGTTACTTGCTATACCGTAAAATAAAATATAATATGCCTACTCAGTTTCTAGTTATCGTGTGTTCTACTGTATTCCACTGACAAAAATTTAGAGAATTACTATGCCTAAATCTGGGCTACGAGTAGTGGATTTGTTTGAGCTTTGAGTAGTTTACGTGGAAATGAGTGACCACTTTGTGTGTTTTCAGAGGCACTTCATGTGGGGAATCTGATCGTGAAGCACGGCTACATTTACCCCCTAAAGGACCCCAGGACGCTCGTCCTGCGGCCCGACGAGACGCCGTATCGCTTCCAGGTAACCTAAAACCACGGTTTCTTCAGATGGAGGGCAGCGCGAGAGGGTGGTGGCCATGTGGGGGGGCACGCATATCGAAACTATTCGTTGGAGAGACTGCGGAATTACCGTGTAGGACAGTATTTCTCAATCTGGTCCGGGCTCCAGAGCTGAGAGGGTGCAAAAACGTAGACTGTCTGGTAGGGAGCTGGGAGGGAGCAAAAACGTGGATCATCTGTGTGTCGCCGAGGACCGGATTGGGAAACACTGATGTATGAGAACCAATGCCAGTTAAAGTAGCAAAATGCCTTCCACCCGCCTTGTCCCTGACATGTTAAATCACAAAGCACCTTTGTCACGCTGCTTCTGAATAGTTTCAAATGACAGCATCTCCTTTTTGCTAGACTCCGTACTTCTGGAGCTCTCAGCAGTGGCCAGCCTCCGAGCTAGATTACGGTGATTACCAATTATTAATCATGTGCTCGCCTATTACATCATTACTTCCCTTTACTAGAATAATAGAAAAACACAGTTTCTTGCCATGTCTTTCTTTTGCTCTTCTAAAGCGATTTATTTGACTAAGAAGAATATCAGAAAGCAAGGGCAGCTGATAGACTATGAAAAGGTAAGAGAAAATTTTTATTTATGTACATTTCAATGCTATTCTTATTCGCTGGTCTGAAGCATTGCTTGATGAGATCATGTGATAGCTGAATGCTCATGGGAGTTTTACTTACACAAAATATTATGAGGGTAGAAGGAAAAATGATTGGTTCAGAGAGATAACCAATTAGATTGTACATGAGGTGGATCCGAGCAACTAGAGGAGGCAGGAGCAACCAATCAGATGTCTTGGTCCTGCCTCCTCTGCAATCTGATTGGTTATCTATCCGAACCAATCATTTTCCTTCTGCCCTCAGAACATTTTTGTGTAAGAAAACCTCCCACCAATTATGCACATAGTAGGATCGCACATAGACATCCACCAACTTGCCGCCATGTTGCGTCAGGGTCAACGCATTTTAGGTTCTCATCAGTAAGAGGGTTTGTGAATCCGACACTGCCAGCTGATATCCTGGGAGGGGTTCGGCCTGTGAGTCATAACGTGAACCCATGCAGCAACGCAGCCAGCCGTGCGACCTGGCAATGTCGCATTTAAACATCGTCTCCGCAGGACAGCTACAACATGTTGCACAAACGGATCAACCACACCTGGGACTTCGTGGTGATGCAGGCGAAGGAGCAGCTCAGGTAAACCCCACCCCAGCCCGGGAATACTGTCGCATCGAGCTATGAAATCAATTTCATAAATGCACACAAGGGGACAGATGAGAATGGGTGAATAAATCTCGTATTAAGAGGATGATGATGTTACCTAAATTAAAAAGTAACATGGTGTGTGGTCATAATTTCCCTCCTATCTGTTAAATCAGACCTCAGCCTAAACACTAGAGTCGGAAATCCATTTCTAAGTGAAAAAGGAAACAGAAAAATGAAAACCCTACCTTGCAGTTCAGTGATTACCGCTATATGCTAATTACCCAGTATGCTTTCTGACTCTCCATCGACTGCTCTGCTCCTACCAGGGCAGCCAAACAGAGGCGCAAGGCGGACCGCATCGTGCTGGAATGTCAGGAACAGGCCTACTGGCTCGTCAACAGACCGCCAGTAAGCACCTCCCCCGAAACCCCTGACTCCCTACATCTGCCCCGGCGAAAACCCAGTATGCTGTGATTAGAGTAAAGCACACACTGGGTAAACCTGAACTCAATGCACCTTGGCAGCTCGAATATCGCCTCAGGCTGGGGGCGATTCTAGGATTTTTTTGAGGTTGTGGGGCAGAGTGGTGGCTCTGGGCCTAGGGATCTGTGCAAGCAAGTGGAAGGTTGTTGGTTCAAATCCTGTGAATGCCCAGAGTGATTCTACTCCGTTGGGCCTTTCAGCAAGGGCCTTAACCTGCAATTGCTTTGTCCTGGGTATGACATTAATCTACATGCAGGGCCTGTTAGGAGATCCTTCAACTTACAGGGGAAACTTGGCAGGATTGGCAGGAAGGCATAGGCAGGGTCCCATTCCCCCACAGAGAGCTGGGGGGGTTGTGCAGTTCTCTCCCACGACAACGGGTTTGTTCAATGAAGGAAGGCAAAGGAAACATCTGTAAGGACATATGGAACATTTCCGGTATAATTTTCGATCTCCGTCATCTCCAGAGCATTGAGCTCAGCAAAATTCACGGGGGGGGGGGGGGGGGGGGGGGGGGAGTTTTATCTTCGTTAAGTAAGACACACAGAGTGTCTCCATGCATACTTTGTGGGGGAGGAATATATCACTTCAGGCCTGATAACCCACTACTGCTTCAGTGTGATCATGAAATATTTACTTAGCTGGGAAGAAGCCTATGTTCTGTGGGACGAGAGCTTTCAGAAGACAGACAGGACAGCAGGCTGCGGGAATGAGCAACTGCACCCTCGCTGAGTGTAATTTGGAGTTCATGAATAACACAGGAGAGTGGAGAATGAAAGTGTGGGACAGGAGCAGAGTGTGGTGTGTATCTGGCTTAATCCCGGCCGTCACTAGGGCCCCTTTCTGCTGGGTGCGCAGCATCTCTCAGGGCTAATAAGCATCAGCGTTTATGTGGGCCATTATCCCCATCCGGGGCGGCATCAGGAGGTGGGAATGGCAGCCACGCAGCTGCGGATCACATCCTAAATTCAGCTTATTTTGCAGATGTACCTTTTATTGAGACTAGAGCAGTTGGGGGTTTAGGGACTTCTCTCAGGGGTCCAGTGGTGATGTCACTCTGCTGACTGTGGGATTTAAACCGGCAACCTTCCAGTCATAGGCGGCGACTGCCAACCCGCTCAGCCACACACCACCTTCATTGATGAAACCCACCGTTTTGACGCCAATTAGACGGAAACACAGTTGAGCCAAAAACCACGCAGCGTAGGGCCCCCCAGTCAGGTGCTGCTCGTGTTTAAAAGGCAGGGACGCTCTGCACTCTGGTACGGCCAGGTGGACGGGGGAAGCTGGGGGGGGGGGGGGGGATTAAAACCAGCAAATGACAAAATGGCCGCTTCCTGCCTCCTTTCTCTTTGCCCGAGAAACACGAGACGCATCGCTAAGACTGGTGATGCTTGGATCTGGGAGAGAGGAGTGCGAAGGGACTGGGAGACGGCCTGAAGCTAAAATGCAGACATGCTGTGTTTGCGTCTCCCCCCCCACCACCCCCCCACTTGTTGGGCCTTTTAAACGAGCTGGAAGAGGATCCCACCTCCGGAATACCGGATCCATTATCTGACCTCTATTCCTGCGGCTCAGGCTTAATGCTGCATGTTAGCGGAGAGATAATGGATGTAATTGCAAATAGCAGCGTAATAATTTGCCAAATAGTCTCTCTGCTGTTAAGTCCTGAGCTGATCTGAAGCACTTTAATTGGGATTTAAGGAAACCATGTTAAATCAGATTGCATTCAGTATCGACATTTGGTTAGTTTATTCTGTAAAGCAGGGTACCCCAGTCCTGATCATGGATACTGTGTCACCGACTGGCCCTCCAGGACCGAATGGTCCTTTTGGAAAGCTGTCACACTGTCCCCTACTGGGCAGTGTCGCCATGGGCTGTACCCAGTGGCATCATGGGAAATGTGACCAGTAGTGCTAAGGGGTATTAATGCAGCGTTAGACCGGCGTCAGTCTGCTTGAGAGAAACGAGCTCACTCTTCATCTGAAGTTCAGCTAAGGATTTCTCACCCTCTGATTTTCTGCAGCTGGGAACATTCAGCGTTCAAGAACAAGGCCCTGAGCGAAGGAACCGGCACAACTCCCGAGTCCAGCTGGTCTGAGCTTTTTATTAAGCATATACATTTTTTCCGTAATGCCAGTACCTGCTGTTTATCGCCTCTGTCAGTCACAGGACCGGATCCGGGCAAACAAGAGAGCCGCTCGGGGCCTAGATAAGATCAAAGTCATGAAGAAAAAATATGTATATTAATATCTATATATATATGGCAGCTATAGGCAGAATAGGCTGTTGCCTTGGGCCCCCAAATTACCCAAGGAAGTGAAGTGATAATCAGTGTTTTTGGTGGGAGGGCATCCGAGGGAAGCTCGTGTGTGAGTGTGACAGCACTTCGTTGTGCTCATCTTTCTGTCTCACTTCTTCCTCACTTCCTGCTCTCGTTTTCCATGCTAACGTAAGTACGTCAGCAGTCCCACAATACATACTCGTAATAGTGCTATATTATTCATGGTTTCTAGACTGGATGTCTGCTTAGTAAAGCCAGGAGCTGAGTGTGAGCAGAATTCCTACTGTCTGATTCCTTGCATGTGATTCGCTCGTGGGAGTTTTACCCTCACAAAAATGTTCTGAGGGCAGAAGGAAAAATGATTGGTTCAGAGAGATAACCAATTAGATTGTAGAGGAGGTGGGTCTAAGGAACTAGAGGAGGCAGGAACAAGACATCTGATTGGTTGACCCCCCCCCCCTCCTCTAGTTGCCTGTATCCACCACTTCTACAGTCTGATTGGTTATCTCTCTGAACCAATGAACCTTGTGCCCTCAGAACATTTTTGCGCAAGTAAAACTCCCATAAACATGTGGCTTATATCATGTTTAGAGACGGTTTTGTTTCTTCCTTCTTTACAGAACAGAACGCGGACTACTACAAAAGAGAGGTAAGCCTGAAAGAATTTAGAGTGAACCTATTTCAGCTGATGGGATGGTTGCCAAGAACAACCAAAGAGGGTGATTAAGTGGGCTCTTAAGAATGCTGTCATAAGAAAATTGCTTCGGAAGGATCTACATCTGTGTTGTCGTTTTCTTTTGTTGGCTCTCAGATATTGACAAATTCTGTTTAAAGGTACAACAGCATGGCTCTTATCAGGGCTTGGATGTGTACCATGCTGTGCCTTTTTTCTGACTCTTATATTCCCCGTGTGATTTTTCATGGCTCCCGACACCAGATTGAACACATCAGGAAATCCCTGGGCCGCTCGAGGGTCAAGTCCTCCATCTGCCTGGAAAGGTTGGATAACAGCCTCCCCCACCTACCCCCCCCCAACACCTGTGATTCAGCCTCAGTCCCAGCATAGCTGGGGGACCACTGGTTCGACACCAGTCCACATTAGTCCCTAACTGGGGGATATCTCTGGGTATTCTGTATACTGTGCCTCTGATTGGTGGGGGGGGGGATCTATTTCATGTTAATTCTGACAAAAATGCTGGGGACTGCTCTTTGTGAAAATCTAACCTCGTTATTTCGTTCTTTCGTCCATCTGCCCATCCATCTTTCACCATAAATCTCAGAGTCACACATATCCTGGATTAATGATGCCTAACTAATATTGAAACCGGTTGACTATTAAACTGAATTGAACTGTATTTAACTGCAAATAATTACTTAATATTGATCAGAAGGTCGCCGGTTCAAGCCTGGCTTCAGCACACTTGTGGGTCCTTGAACAAGGCCCTTAACCCCCAGGTTCCTGGGAGCCTCTACGGGCAGCTGCCCTTTGCTACCAAGCTTTCTCTCACCTATGGAGAGCAAGATGGAGGAGATGAAAAGAGAATTTCCTTATAGGGTTCAATGACGTATAATCATTTCGTCACCATTTCGAGCTCCAGTTTGCTGGAATATGCCAGCATTGAACCTGAATATTTGATGACTTGCAAGGATTATAGAAAGTAGGACTAAAACTGGGAATGGCTGGTCTTCTGTGTTCAGCTTCCTTAAGTTCAGCGAGCAGTACCTGAACCATGACCCCATGATGCAAGGCTGCCCCCCCAGCAACCCCTGGATAACAGATGACACGGCACTCTGGACGCTGAATGCCGACATGTGAGTGTGCGTTACCGCGCCCCATCCTGCCTCTTCAGGGCCACACCCCCAGAGGTGACTGTCGTCTCTTCACTTCCACGCCTCCTGGTGCAGGGTGGAGACACCCACCAAGCTGCGGGTGGAACGATGGGGGTTCGGCTTCACGGAGCTCCTTAGGGACCCTCTGGGACGGTGCAAGTTCAGGGAGTACCTGGAGAAGGAGTTCAGTGGTGAGCAGCATGTAGACCCCCCCGCCCAAGTAGATCAGCTTCATGGAGGCATCGTCAGCAAGTAAGAATCATATTCATTATTTGATCACTGCGGGCCTATTTGGGCAGTGTGTGACTCAGCAGATTGGGATTCATTGCAGGAGGTCATCAGCTCAAATCCCAGAGTCAGCTGAGTGACCTCACTATTGGGCCGTCGATCAGTTACTCCAGGGACTGACTGACCCTGCCCTCTCAAAAAAAAAAAAAAATAGGATCTAGCATCTGCTAAATTAATAATCATGATCCCTCTATGAAAGGCAATTCTCCTCCATATTGGCATCGTGATGAGCGCCTCCTGCAGGTAGCTGATGCATGCGCTGTTTCATTCACAGTGGAGAACCTCTGTTTCTGGGAGGCCTGTGAGGACATCCGGCACGGCGAGAGCGCTACGATCCCGCAGAAGGTGGAAGAGGTCTACAAGTGAGTGCGACCTTGTGGCCCAGTGGGACAGTTTGCATCCCAGTTGAATTTAGAGCAGGCCCTGATGTGGCACTTGCTTACTCCCAGTGGGACTGCAAAGCTCAGGCTCATCACTTCCTTCCCCCCAGGCAGTTCCTGGCCCCGGGAGCCAGCAAGTGGGTAAACGTGGACAGCAAGACCATGGAGAAGACCCTGCAGGGCATGAAAAGCCCACATCGTTTTGTCCTGGATGACGCCCAGATGCACATCTATTTCCTGATGAAGAAGGTAGGAGCATTAACTGTGCACAGCCATGAAAGTGGATGACAGCTTCATTAAAACGGGCTCTCGGCCTCTCCTCTCACCCTCAGGACTCCTACGCCCGCTATTTAAAGTCCGATCTCTACAAAAACATGCTGGCTAGAGCCATAGAACCACAAGAGACCAAAAAAAGGTAAAACTATTATCTTCTATAAAAGGGGTCTTTCTGTAATATATTCCATGTATTTTATATAAGGGGATAAGACTCATATTGGTGTGGGATACACACAGGTTCTGTTTCTGGGGTTGTTAACGATTAATTCCAGGGATTTTTGGGCTTAGTGTGAACTGCTGGCTTCAGCTTAGCTTCGTCACTAAGACTACACAGAGTTCTGTAATGTTAATTGCTTTTGCGTCCCCTGTGATGCTCTCCAGTTTCTGTTTGTAATTCCACGGTAGTCAAGGATTTTCCAACATGGCTGACTTAGAAAAGGCAGTGCCACAAGTGTTAGCGGAACGCTAACATGTTCTCCTTCCCATCATGCCCCAGTGTCTTTCCCTTTGTGAGACGCCAGCGGCACTCCAGCCGTAACCCTGCCCTTTTCGCCCAGGCCTTAGAGGACAACGGCAAGACCAAGTCCCTGGGGTCACCAGCAAGTCCCACAGCAGCCTGCTCTTCCTAACACTGCCTCCTGGGGGGGGGATGCACTCTGAGCTCACTGCTGCCCCACAGAGGCTGTTTGGGGGCGGTGCTCTGCTGCTCTATTTGACGCAGTCTTCCAGGATTTTTAACTTCGGATGTATTTTTATTATAGTGTCATGTTAAATAAGAACAGACTAAATTATGGTTTAGATCAGAAGTGAGAAAAGTCCTGTGTCTCTATATATAGGAAAAGTTTATTTCATTAGTAACAGACAAACCATAGTTGAGCCAAATATTGCCTTATTACTAAGTAATAAACATCTGCATACAACTTTCACTGAAACAATGGTTGTAATAGATAAATAGCCATTTAAAACTTGGCATTTAGCTCAGTGCTTATAATGTGGATTGTGTCCCATATTCCAGATCAAAACTGTGCAGTTTCGAACCTGCATCATGTCTGCTTCAGATTCCAGCAGCTTCTCTCATCCTTTGTTCATTTACTTCTTCAGCATTTCTCAATAAATTAAGCAAGTTTTTAATTCACCTTTAGTGGAATTCTGTCACTTAAATACCAAAATAGAATAACACAGGTGTCGTACTTTTCAACCATTTTTCTTTTGGCTTATAAACGGCATGTGCTACTCTGAGATCACTGACCTGCTGGAGATGTGGTTCGGAACCGCAGGTGACCTCGAGTTCTTTTTTTTTTCCTCCGTGGAGGGAATCAAACAACAAAAGAGATTAGCCAGAGATCCACCCTGCACGGACTTGCTGGTATGATGGGAACGGGACCTAGATTTACTGGAAGCACAAAGAGAGCAAACTAAATTCTGCCCAACAGACAGGCGGAACAAATCGCTACAAAAGGTTTCAGTCACCTGTCTCCCCTGCCAGGACAGCACCTCCCTCCCACAGCGCACCAACAATACATTATACTATTATACCGTGTCTTGGAAAAGTATTGGAATCCTACTTAGTGTTTTAAAAAGCAGCACATTTCTAAATTATCTATATCCCAGTCCCTGAAAGCTATAACTAAAGATTACTGAGGGTAAGATGAATCTCTGCTGCATCTCATAAGTTCATTAAAAATCGAAACTTCCTTTCTTTCAGAACTGAATTTTCTGCCATGTTGGTCTTTAAAATTGTCCATTCGGCTCCAACAAGCTTTCGAACTCCAGTTTGAATGAAATATTGGGCTGCGAATGTGAAGTAGACAGGGTCATGGTGAGGAATGCGTCAGGAATATGGGGCGTGTCTGGAAGTCTGTGTCCATCACCAAAGCCTGTGATATTCATTATTGGCGGTTTGTTTATTGGCTGCTAAGGCTCACAATGGAAGCTCAATACTAAGTGTTTTGAATTACTGAAGTTTGCATGTTGACGGAGCCGGGATGGATGGATGGATGGATAGATAAATGTTTAATAATACATGCAGTACAAGTGTCAAACTAACTTTACCAGACAAGCCCATTAAAACGAGGCTCTCAGTTTCTCTTGAAATTCTTATGTAAAAAAAAAAAAAAATAATAATAATAAACTACTTTGCATGTTACTTTTTAATAGATTTCCTTTTTAAAAAATTAAATCTGACTACGCAAATCCTTCAACTCCTACACTACCCATCAAGGCAATCCTCAGGATTCCAGCAGCACAGAGTTAACTGATGTTCTGCGCGGTTCTTAAAAATGCATGAAACTCGCGAGATAAAAATAAAACAACCGCAACAGAGAATACTGAAATTCCGTCTTCATATTACTGAAACATACAGGATTAAGAGACAACATGAAGTTGGGAAAGGGATTGGTGGGGGGTGGGGGGTGGGATTAAAGGCACTGTCAGCATAACATCATAAAGACGGCACCGATGTCCATTTGCCATGGATTATGTTGTATTCTGCGACTAAAAAGGACCCATAATCTGATTAAGTTCACATCAGACTAATGAGTGAATCTTCTCTGACAGCATTACTGACGCATAGCCCGCCATCCAGAGCTGCATTAGTGCGTTATGGGTTTCTAAGGCCCACCTTAACACAGCAGGGAAACACGTGCTGCTTAGTACGCTATTTCTCGGATCTGTAACATCGTAAGGTCACAGTACAACGTCGTGTCTTTCTGCAACTTTATAGCAGGGCTGAACAGCCAGGTGGCATTTTGGGCATTTTCAAGGTGAGCCGATGGGTAGGCGAGCCGGCAAAAATCTTGGGGAACCCCCCCCCCCTTTCCCAGTCAGCAAAATTTATTGCACAGCAAAAGTTATGGAGACCCCAGCTCTGTAAAATTTACTGTGGGAGTCCAAGGAAACTTTAAAAACACAATATCTCAATCTCCGGAGTCCTTTAAACCTAAAAAATATACAAAGAAATCTATGCTGTGATTCTGCTAGAGAATTTGGGCCCCATGAATGCATATCATATTGGGCCACAAACCCACACCAATGCAGTTATGTTCCAAGTTTTTTACTGTCCTAATCTCCCCCCCTTAACTGCGCCCCAGACTTGATGTTCCACGTTACAATTTCAACCAAATGTTGTGTGTTAAAAAAAAAATTAAATTGTGCACCAAAATTTTTTAACATGAAAGCAAGCATTAATAAAACTTAATCAAATGTTGATTTTTTTTTTTTTATATATAGAATTTCTCATTGTTTTGCTGATATCTGGGAAAACTGGGTTCATGGATCGGGATGGAAAGGCATGTTCAACGCACATTTTTTTTTAAATATTGATTTCCAGCAACTAATAAGCAAATCGAGGGAAATCTGCAAGGTACAAATCTGCAAGGTACAACAGAACCGTTCATCTCATTTCTACCCCGTCAAATCGCGTCCCAGGCTTTCTGGACCTCCCACTGAAATGCATTCAGCGACATCCACCTAAACAATTGCATTACCCCGGCAACGGGACTGCAGTAATCTCATTTAGTCTGAGAATTTGTGTGTCAGAAGGTAGAAAATTAGGATACGGACACGTTGCTCAAAGAGTGCCACGGAGTCACCAGCAGTATCATCAAACACGCCATTTAATACAATAATTTTTTTATCATTGTTTGTATAAATACAAATGATTCTTATTAAACAGCATGACTGACTCGTGCAATACAAATAGGCATATGCATCAAAACCTTTATTAGATTTCAGAAATCACAGAAGAAAATCAAGCTTGGCAAAATAAAAATTATGCAAAATTATCCAGTATATTTCAGCCGTTTCTATAAATGTACGCTAAGGTGGTACTTGCCAACGCCGAAACAATTCTCTCATCCAGTCACAGTGCTCTTTAAAATGGAGATACTTTAATTTATTTAAGGTTGAGTTAAAACACGACATTTAATATTCAGAATAAAATCAAAATCTGATAAGGGATTCACATCGTTTACCGTTTAACTGGTATGTCCATTTTCGATAGGCTTGTTGGGTGGGTAAAAACCCTATTTAACTGATCAGGGTCACTTAGGCAAGTTCACCTTAATTAAAAACAAAATAACTAAACAGCACATAACTAGTCAAAGTGTAAACTCTGCTGTTGGCAAAAACTGTACGGCTGGACCCCCAAGGGCACCAGCGACTGTAGGGCCTTGCTTGGCCAGTAGGGGGCCCCCTTGCACGTGACATTGCAAGGATTTGTAAGTTGTAGGGCGCAGATGGGAAACGAGGTGGGGTAAGAAGCATTTAAAGTGCGGAGCCACATACAGCCATGGGGGTGGGTTTGGGTTTCTAGCACAGCCTGCAAAGACCAGAATAAGTTCCTTTCCTCAACACACTAGCGCCCCCTTGGCCAAACACGACCCATGGTCACCTTGCAAATCATTAAGCTGCCCTGAACCCCACTCTGCTTTCAGTAAGTGCCATTTAAAAACAATGATATACACACATTTTCAGGAGAGCACCTGTGAAGTCACCCCCCCACACACACACACACACACTACTGGCATTGTTTGGCACCCGACCCATGTAAACCTGACCCCGATTTGCATAATTTATTCAGGTATATATCAGAAACCAGGGTTTCTGCCACCTAGAGGCTGTACGGCGCAACAAGAGACAAATCGCCATCAAAAACACAGGACCTGGAGAATCACCCGGGGTGGGGGGGATACATACTGTCACGTACTGGCGTGGGTGGGGGAGGACGCAGGCAGTGTGGCAGTCAGCCAATGGGCGAATTCACGAGAAAAAACACTGTATGTTAAAAACCGCTAGCATCCAGCATGAGAGAAAAAGGTCAAAGCGAGTCAGGGTTTTTCCGGGGGGGGGGGGGGGGGGGGCAGGGTTGGTCTTACCTACACTGGCATGGGAGGGGTGGGAGGCATTGGTTAATGGTACAATGTGCAAGACAATTATCTGGGAGAGGAAAATTAACTTCCCCTAAAGTAAAACTAAAGTCACAAGAAAACTGTGGTACCCTCTGTCAATAGACCACACTCAAAAAACTCTGAGTAAAAGAGGAACGTTATTGGCCTGGCTAATCTCTCTCTCTCTCTCTCTCTCTCTCTCTCTCTCTCACACACACAGCTTGAAATGCTTTTTACACATTTACACTAATGTATATCACAATGCTACCAAAGCTTTGCAAATGACCACAGAGCGGGACTGACACCCAAGTGTGTGTAGAACCACACACACACACACACACACACACACACACACACACACACTCACTCTCTCTCTGAAGTGCTTTAAAAACATAACGGATAAATTATTTTATGTGCAAACTGGGAGGGGGCAACAAAAAGTCGCAAAACACACATGGAATCGATCCCCTCCCCCATCACAACCAACCCTCGGTGAACGAAACCAGAAAGTCAGTCATTGGCATCCCGGGTTCCGGACTTTGCTGAAATGCACGACCGGTGCGGGTTCTGGCGGGGGCTGACTGGGGGCAGGGGGGGTTGGCCTGGTGAGCAGCGCGGCAGTCGCCTTCCACGCATCACGTCTGTGCCAGCTGCAGCTCCTCCAGGCCGTCTTTGCCCAGGTGGTAACGGGCCAGGTCCTTCCGCGTCACCAGTCCCACCACCTGGGCACCGGGAACATGATTGGTACGTAGAACAGGGCATAGATAGCTGGTTATGTTATGAGGGAGGGGTGGGAGTAGCACAGGAAACCAGGGTGATAACCTTGATCTAGATGGATGCCCAACGGCCACTGGCTGAAAACCGATGCAGTAATTTTCGAATTTTACAATGAGAATGGAGATATGTGCTGGAGATGACGAAGGCCTGAGGACCTCGCAAGGCAGACGCACCTGGTTGTCACTGTCCACCACAATGAGGTGCCGCAGACCAAGGGCCCTGAACAGCTTGAAGACACGAGGAAGCGACGTCTCCTGAAAAAGAGGCAGAAGAACACAGTCGCAGAACATGACTGTTTAGTCAAATGTGTCTCTGGTTCTCAAGGACCAAGACCAAGGCTGAGACTGAGACTAGTACCTGCGTGACAGTGTAGGGGGTGGGATTCATGAACTCCGTCAGGTCCATCATGCACTCCCTCTCGTCTTGGGACACATGGATGGACTGGATCGGAGGGAAGCGAGGGTAGGCATCCCGGAAGTCCTTCAGCTGCAGTTTGCGCAGATTGAGACGAGAACGAGCCCGTTCCACAAACACCTGGTTGAAAAGAGTACACCGGTCACAACGTGGATGAGCACACTTCTCATTGGCTTGCTGCACTGACATTCGCAACCGTGTACGCAGTAAACAGACCCCTCATTGGTCAATCGCACTGTCATTCACAGGCATGCATATACACCAAGCACCCTGATAGGTGTTAGTGTGGACAGACATGCTCCTTATTCAGCTGACCTCTGCAGGAACCTTAGGTCACACTCACCTTGTGTTTCAGGAGCACGATAAGCTGGGAACGCAGGATTAAGCCACAGATTTTCCCTGGCTAAGAGCACAAAATTCAGATTAGCAAAGCCCCAAAGTACATCATGTGACAAATCTCCAGGAAAACAAAATCACCCCTAGTGGGAGGGACATACCTCACAGCCATCACTCAACCCGGAGACTACAGGGAACCCGTTGTGATTGGTCGAGGTGTTGCTGAGCACATCCACAATAGTGCCCACTTTCTCCACCAGGTTGAAGCAGGTTACTGGAGAGCTCATAACCTCCCTGAATGGACAGACACACCAAACCTGAATATACAGTGAGAATGAAGCACCAATGTCTTGCTAAAGGCGTGTACTGGGCTCATTGAAGCATTAGCAGGGAAAATCCTGTAGGGGGCAATATACCTGGCAGTCAGGGAGTGGGAGGTGGCTGGGGCATCCCAGTGCAGGAAGGGCACACTCTGCAGCTTGATGTGGATGTCGTATAGCCCCTGTGGGAAAATTCGAGTCACTCAGAAGAGCTTAGGATCACATCTGCACAACATTCACAAGCTGCCACCCCTTGAAGTTTTACTTCCTCTAAGCAGATTTGCTGGCACATTGAGGAACAGAGAAGCGAAACGAGCTGTCACAGCATGATGTGCCACCTTAAGTTAGACAGCTGTGCAAAAACAACGGAAGGGTTCTCAAAATCAGTCACTGGAAGGACAGATGAAAAAAAGATGGCGTCAGACTGGTGGCTAGCTGCACCACCCACACCAAAAGCAAACATGAGACCGGAGCAGTTAACGAAACACGACTGGCCCGATTCCAAGTTCTGCACGGTCTGAAAGGCGATGAGCTCATCACTCACTGACAGGCTCACACATAATGCCAAATGGACCAACCCGCTCCAACCCGAAACGTCAACACTGACCTCCACGAAATAATCGCCCACGATCTTCGCCGTCATCAGAACCAGCATTATGGGTAGGCCGTAGGTGACATTTCCGGTGGCTTCCACCATGATGACAGTCAGGCTGAGGGTCATCCTCACGATCCCACCTGGCAAAGACCTTCGTAAACAGACGCAAACCCGAAGCCTCATGTGCCTCCATGCACCTCTAGACGAGCTCTGAAAAGCAGGCTGACCGCGGACGGACACTCACCAAGCTGGGCGGCGGCTCCAATCAGAGCGTACTTCCCAGGGTCGGCCAAGGTCTGTCAAACGAAACGCCACAAATCATAAAACATGCTCATTCAAAAACTTCGAGGGGGCTTTACTTCCAACAAACATTATGTTAAACTACATCTATGCCGACATGACGCTGGGCGGCCCAGGAAATCGATACAGCACTAACCAATAGGGCACCTTCAAAGAGTCACGTGACTGCTTAAAGAGTAAATCTGATTGGACAACAAAGAGGAAATCAATCTAAAGCGGGTGTTGAAGGAGGCCCTCTGACTTCTAAAGACCCCGTTCAATTTCCTTAATATATCAAAACCTGCAGCGTTTCCATTAAAGTTCTGCACAAACAAGCAAATTTGTTGACAAAGTGAAATTGCATAAAGGGTGTTTCCATTAAGTAACATCATGGAAACAACACCTGCAATTTATGATTCCGTGCCTCAACATGGATTGAGCTTTTCATGAGATACGAGCTCTAGAACCAAGTCATCGTGTCCTACACAGCAACAAGTTCGCAAAATCGGCTTCCATTTCAGTTTTGCGAATCGCCACAAAAACCACTTCAATCAAACTGAAAGCGTTTGAGGGCTTGTCCTCCTGAAATATAATCGTACCCATTAACGGATTTTCAGTTTTGCTTCTTCAAAATGTGCAAAAAAATCAAGGTCAGTGGAAAACGTCGCCACTGTGAGGTTTCTCTCTGCTGAGGGAAGAGTTCTGCTATCGTGACGGCCCCTCCTCCGCCAGCGGACCACGCCGCCTCACCGGCTATACGGCGCTTCCCCAGGAACGGCGACCCGTCCTGATGTACCTGTATGGAATTGTGCGGCGTAATGGAGGCCAGCAAAATGCCAAAGAGCCGCCCCCAGGCGGCGCCGATGAGCAGCGAGGGGATGAAGACCCCGGCGGACACAGTCAGGCCGTATGTCCAGCAGGCCAGGAAGAAGTAGGTGATGGTGAAGATTCCCAGGGTCACGGGATTGTAGGAACCTGCCGGGGGGGGGGGGGGGGTGGTGGTGGTGGAATTCATCACCTAAGTCAGTGTTTCCCACGTTTTTGCTAAAATGTTGATCATGTAGTTGATCCCCAAGAACGCTAATCTAGCGAAACCAGCTAGTTTTACTTGATTCACCCTTGTAATGAGGATACAGGTGTACAGAAATTATTTCATGATGAATGGCATTTTTCATATGATCATTTCCATTTTTCTACCTGGTGTAAAGTGCAATTTGGAGCCGATCAAGACCAAGCCATGTTACTTTGGTATGTCTTTCATCCACTAGAGGGCATGGATGAACACAGTTTAGTGCCGTTCGAACTTGCCTACGGTGGCATTCGTCAGGGCACTTGAGAAGCGCTCCTGTTCTCCCCAGGCAGGGTGACAGTCCCCCCATCCCAAATGAGGGAAGCCTTGAATAATTGAGGAGGATTGTGTGTATGGGTTTAGCTGTCTGTCTGGGAAAACAATCAGCCAGAAGCGGCCCGTAAACAAACCTACGACACGACAGAGGTGGCAGACGAGTCTGACTGTTCAAACAGCTGCCCCGGACCTAGCCAGCCTGTCACCAATATCAAACACAGGTGTTCATTCTAAAGATGGACAACGGACTGTAATTATAATCTCTTCCAGAAGAAGGGCACAACAGGGGCGACCAATCCGGCTTCAGGTCACGACCCATCCTGCCCTGAAACACGTGCTGGAAACTCCACGGACCTGCGGGGCTGTGGAACAGGCTGCGGACACTCCTCTCCGGGGTGTTGAAGACGATCGTGGCCATGGAATTGTACTCGCCATCAGCACAGAACAGCTGTGAGAGGGATAAGTGGAGGTTCAGGCCTGAGGACAGGATACACACCCTCTCAGCTGTTCAGCCAATGAAATCACAGAGAGCCCACCTCCAGCTGCCTTACCTGCAAGGGGTATTCCTCCAGCTGATCCTCCCCCAGGGGCTGGCAGTCGTTGGAGAAGTAGATCATAGTGAAGAACACAGTGGCCGTCACGGCAGCAACCAGTATGGCCTCGATCACCTGCAGGCAGGGCCGGTGGATATACCTGGGGATGGGGGGGGGGGGCATGGTGGCTCAGCTAATGATTTTGTTGTGGGACAACTTTCATTTGCATCAAACCAGTGTGGGGCAGTTTCAAGGTCAGCCCCACAGTCTCGGGATATATTTATTTAATTATTTAATTTCAAGTGTTAAGATGCCTAAGTTTCAGACAGGCGTGACACAGTAAAAACCAAACAGGCCTCACTTACGTGCACACACACAGGCAGAGGTACGCACACACACACACACACACACAGGCACACATGCGCACAGAAGTACGCACACACACACACACACAGGCACACACACGCACACAGGCACACGCACACAGGCACACCTGATCCTGAGGATGGTGAGCCAGTAGTTCAGGACGTTGAACAGTGCTCCCAGCAATCCACCTGCGGGGGGGAAAGAGACATGGGCCCGGCATGAGAAAACCAGAAACAGAACCAGTCCGTTAAGATGTAAAAGAGCAAGGTTTGGGTTTCCACAATAAGACGCTCCCTCTCTCTCTCTCTCTCTCACCGAAGGCTCCCATGACGATAAACAGAGGAATCTCATACAGGTAGTACTCCGTGCTCTGAGGGGGGGGGGGTAAAAAAAAAGAAAAAAAATCAATACCCAGAATCCTCCAGTCAAACATGCAAATGACAACATCACAGTAATTTCTTCTATTTTCTAAAAAGTTACTGATATCTAGTTGGATGGCTAGATGAACACCGCTTCAGTTCCCAAACTTCTCCTCAGGGGCACCTCAGCCGTTCCATGATTTTGTTAAATTTCACCAACAGCTGAATTAAAAAAAGTTAAATATACTGGCTTAAAAAGTCAGTGAGAGACTGACTAGCTGTATGAGGTGTGCTGGTGGCCAAGTCAAAAAAAACACATGGCTGCATTGGACGGTCGCTGCAAATACTAGGATGATTTTAGCAGAGGTTCTGAAATGGCGAAGTTGACACACTTTCACAGGCATAATATCATAGTTTTACACCAACACGAGGATAATCTAAATATCATTTTCTTTGCCTGCCTAAGACTTTTGCACAGTAGTGTATAATTTTTAAAAAAATGGTGAACGTGTTGTGATCCTACAGGAAGCATACAGTGGGCATCCGGGGCAAACGTTTCCCAAAAACTTCAGGCACCGAAGGCGGGAAAAATTCTGCTGCGTTTAAAAAAAATAAAATAAACAACCGTATCTGCATACCATGTAAACTGCTACAGGTGCCTCTCTTGTAACGAGAAACATCCACAACCATGGCTAACATGCCTACCTAAACCAGGAGGCCCAACTAAAACAGCGCGGGTACTCATGTCCACCGAGGTGATGACTATATTTCCAGCCCAGGGGGCCTCCCAGGAAAGTCATGCGCTGCGGGGTGGGGGCTGTGTCCAAGTCCCCCAACAAACGTTTCATGGTTTCCTTTCCAACCCATGTGACCAGAAGGCAGGTAAAAATACATCACTGCTCATGTGACAGGGTACCGAGTCGAGCCCTTTCTGGAAATAACAGCTCATCCTTTTCTCTCTCACCCTTGTTTCCCCATAAAGTTCACAGATCAGCCCCTTCTTGAACGGCACGGACAGGAAAGACCAAAACATGTTCGGGAACAGTGTGAACTTGGTCTCATTCTGGATTTTGGTCAAAATTATACCGTCTTCTTTCGCCTTTCCCAAACGAGGTAATGATTATAAAATGCTCTCCACTCTAAGTTGTCCAGACATCCATAAACATCACATTTTCCCCACTGACTAACGGGAGGCAGGAAACCAATGTCAGAGGGTAACGGCCGACATCTCCCAAGAGCTACTTGACTTGCGGACAGCATACCATTGGCCAAGACAACCAGATCAATTACCGATGCCCAATATTTTGATTTTCAAGATTCCATCTACAGACTTTTAAAAAGGACAATCTACATCACAACACCGACAGAAATGGGAAACTTACATCGTTGTCAAAGCGTCCAAAGTTGATGAGACCTGGGTTACTAAAATCTCCCGGCTTGTTGTGGTAGATACTCATGAAGAAGTTCAAGGTGAAGGTCGAGATCATGGAAGCGAAGAACTGAAAGATACGGGTCACTGAATAGTTACATTTCACCAGAGCCCCGTGGCGGGGCAAGGAGATCAGGTATGCTAATCGGAAACGTCACTCACGATTCTCCAGGTCAACATCTGGTTCCAGAAGGAGGCTCCCTCCTCCAAGCTGAAAAGGACACCACCTGCAAAACCGGAAACCATCAGAAACTGCTGCATAACTGCATTACTCACAGATCAGCTCCACTAAACTGGAAATATTCAGCAAAGGTCATACAGGGGTCTTTATTGCAAGGATAAGACTCCACTGGTGTGACTCCATGCCTTTGTGGCATTTTTTTCCTGGATTATTCATCAACACAGAGCCACCTTGTACTTTCCATCCTGAAACCGAAAAATCAATGGCGGAGGCCGAAGAAGCCCAACGCTGACAGGACACTCTAATAACCTTTTTTTTACTCATCATAGCTTCCCTTCTTCCTTGAGGGTAACATTAGATTCTGGAAGCATGGAACTGATCTGAGATCAGAGCTTCGGGTGTGTATATGGGTGTGTCGAGACTAGATGGTCAGTATGGATAACTAAGGTGCACTAAAATTGGGTGAGCAGGCAAGGCATGTCACCCAGGTTGTGTGACAATTATTTTATATATATGTATATATATATTCCATCCACCATCCCTCCTTTACGGAGAACTGCGTTATTTTTATTGTCCATTACGAAGAAAAAAAAAACTATATATATATATATATATATATATATATATATATATATATATATATATATATATATATATATATATATATATATATATATATATACATATATATTTATGGGTGTATCGAGACTAGATGGTCATTATGAATAACTAAGGTGCACTAAAATTGGGTGAGCAGGCAAGGCATGTCACCCCGGTTGTGTGACAATTATTTTATATGTATGTATATATATATTCCATCCACCATCCCTCCTTTACGGAGAACTGCGTTATTTTTATTGTCCATTGCGAAAAAAAAAAACTATATATATACATATATATTTATGGGTGTATCGAGACTAGATGGTCATTATGGATAACTAAGGTGCATTCAAATTGGGTGAGCAGGCAAGGCATGTCACCCAGGTTGTGTGACATTAATTATTTTATATATATGTATATATATATTCCATCCACCATCCCTCCTTTATGGAGAACTGCGTTATTTTTATTGTCTATTGCAAAAAAATAACACAAAAAAACTATATATATATATACACACATATATATTTATGGGTGTATCGAGACTAGTTGGTCATTATGGATAACTAAGTTGCACTAAAATTGGGTGAGCAGGCAAGGCATGTCACCCAGGTTGTGTGACAATTATTTTATATAAATGTATATATATATTCCCTCCACCACCCCTCCTTTACGGAGGACTGCTTTATTATTAATATCCATTGCGAAAAAAAAACACAAGAAAAAGAAAAAATATCTATATATATATATACATATATATATATATATATATATACATATATATATATATATATATACATATATACATATATACATATATACATATATACATATATATATATATATATATACATATACATATATATATACATATACATATATATATATATACATATACATATACATATATATATATACATATACATATACATATATATATATATATATATATATATATATATATATATATATATATATATATATATATATATATATATGGGTGTGTCGAGACTAGATGGTCAGTATGGATAACTAAGGTGCACTAAAATTGGGTGAGCAGGCAAGGCATGTCACCCAGGTTGTGTGACAATTATTTTATATATATGTATATATATATTCCATCCACCATCCCTCTTTTATGGAGAACTGCGTTATTTTTATTGTCTATTGCAAAAAAAAAAAAAAACTATATATATATATATATATATATATACATATATATTTATGGGTGTATCGAGACTAGATGGTCATTATGGATAACTAAGGTGCACTAAAATTGGGTGAGCAGGCAAGGCATGTCACCCCAGTTGTGTGACAATTATTTTATATAAATGTATATATATATTCCCTCCACCACCCCTCCTTTACGGAGGACTGCTTTATTATTAATATCCATTGCGAAAAAAAAAACACAAGAAAAAGAAAAAATATCTATATATATATACATATATATATATATATATATGGGTGTGTCGAGACTAGATGGTCAGTATGGATAACTAAGGTGCACTAAAATTGGGTGAGCAGGCAAGGCATGTCACCCAGGTTGTGTGACAATTATTTTATATATATATGTATATATATATTCCATCCACCATCCCTCCTTTACGGAGAACTGCGTTATTTTTATTGTCTATTGCAAAAAAAAAACAGAAAAACTATATATATATATATATATATACATATATATTCATGGGTGTATCGAGACTAGATGGTCATTATGAATAACTAAGGTGCACTAAAACTGGGTGAGCAGGCAAGGCATGTCACCCAGGTTGTGTGACAATTATTTTATATATATGTATATATATATATATATTCCCTCCACCACCCCTCCTCTACGGAGGACTGCTTTATTTTTATTTCCATTGCAAAAATAAAACATTTTAAAACACAAAAAAAAAAAAAAACGAAAATAATAATAATAAAAATTATTTTGAATGTGTATTCAAATAAGTTTGAATGTGTGTGAACTATATATAAATATATATATACACATGCATATACAGAAATATATACACACACACACACATATATATATATAAAGACACACACAGACACACACTCACATAAACACATACACACACTGTGTACAGTCTTATGCAAAGGTTTGGCACCCCTTGACAAATAACATCTTTTCAATTACAAAAGCAACAATATCAGTTAATACAGTCTCTTTAGGAACTGGGGGGAAAATACACAATATTTTCAGCAAACATTGATGAATAGTTACTTTTTATGCCATAAATTGAACAAAATTACAAAATAAAAACATTATTATGGCACTCTGCAAAAGTTTGGGCACCCTACGTAATCAGTACTTAGTAACACCTCCTCTGCCAGATATCACAGCTTACAAGCGCTTCTTATAGCCAGCTGAAAGGCTTTCAGTTCTTGTACTTGGGATTTTCTCACATTCTTCCTTGCAAAAGGCTTCTAGTTCTGTAATATTCTAATATATCAAGGGCTGTATTGTCAAATAGGAGATCGGCAGCATTCTCCCACCTGAGAAAACTGTACTACAATGCCCTTGATAGTGTGTAGAAACACACTCGTCAGCTCTAGTCCTCCTGTAACAACGCAAAAGGACTGGCAACCCTCAGGTATTTATGCGTGCGATTGTATGATAAATTCACCCTGACAGTCTCACACTTCTCTTGGTACCAACAGGTCTCATGGAATATATAAAAGGCAACTGCAACAATTATACTCGGCACTAAACATCGAGGCACGGAAATGCAGCAGAGCTTGTGTATTTCTCAGGATGCATTCTAGTAAAATGCCCGGAAAATGAGCTAAAGACATATTTCAAGGGGCACTATATAAAACCGATGGAAATTTTACTGATTAAATAAAAGGAAAAGCATTGTTTGAAAAATCACAAATGTTTCTAAGATTCAATGCATCGCTTTTTGACCACATCATAGCGATGAACACATCATTGTTCCTGACAATGTCCTAATACAGAAATAAAACTTTATGTTGGTAAACTCAAAAAGCCTTCAGCTGTCACACTGGCTAACGATCTCAAACGATTATAAAGCAGCATTTTGAAAAGCGCTGTTTTAAAATAACAGCTACAACACTTACCTTGTCTTCTGGCCAAATGCTTTTCACGGCTTGGCACTCCAACGGTGCTGAAACGAAATTTGTATTTCCTCCTACCTCGTTTGCCCTTCAGTTCTTGTTTTCTCCCTTTGGATGTTTTTTTCCTTCTTCTTTGGATATTGTTTTTTATTTTTGTTTGTTTTTTTTACTTTGCATGTTTTTCCTTCTTCGGATATTATTTTTTTGGCTTATTTTTTTAGACGATGTTTTTTTCGTCTTCTTTAAAAATTGTTTTTTTTTTCATCCTTTTGATGTTGTTTTACGGAACAAGAGCCGTACAGTGCTACTCTATCAGGAGGTAGCGCCAACTGAACGCCTTGAAGCAGTACCCAGCTCTTTTATAGGGAGCGTCAACCCGAAGTCAAGTTCTAGAACGTTGCACTCACTTTTCATTGGTTTCCCAGCTATGCTGTCAGAATAATGTTTGCTGATTGGTCGAAAATTTTAAAACGTACCCGAGTACTGTAAAAAAACTCAAGATCTTGCTACCCTACGGAGCACCCATAAGGTGATTTTTTTTATACGTTATATGCAGCTATTTGTAGCAGGCCGTAATTAGACTAATCCACCCTTTGTCAATAAAGCCAACAAGAGAACAGGTTGCCCAAAGTTTGCTCAGGTACACGCCACAGCACAACCTTAAAAACACATCCAGCACAAATCACACTAGTGAATGACACAGCAAATCACAGCAATAAAAAAGACCCCTATGGGCAATCCAGCACCCAGACTACAGGTGCCAAAAGGCCCAGCCTGCCTAATAATGAACCCAAAATATACATACAACAAAGAAAAAGACACAAACAAAAAAGAAAATAAAACTAGCCAGCTGCTCCCACTAAACCCCGCTCCCGAGGCCACTAAGCCGGCTGGCTTGATAATACACGATACAACCTCAGATAAAACATATTAAAGCAACACCAGGGAGGTTTACAACCTGATCCTTAAAATTATCGACCCGTAATTCCACCTTGAAAACCCCTAAAGAACAGTAGTTTACCCCATGACTCACTGCCCCATTCAAACAAAAAAAAAACAGGTTTTTGGGGTAACCTTTAGGTCAGCTCTTCAAAACCAGGTATGAGGACTCTTCAGCTAATCAGTCCTCTAATTAGAAATCTAATTAGGGAGTTGCAGCGAAAACCTGCATACACACCGGCCCTTTGCGGATAAGATTGTTCACCCCTGAAACAAGCAAACAGAAAGGCTGCTACACTGCAAATTCAATATGCCCGCCGATGCTCCACCAAATCTATCAGGACCCTGCCTGTCTTTCCCGTGCCTGCTCCTTTGCCAATATGCCCTACCATCGGAACATGCACAGCCATCTCGCCCCGGCTATGCCTCCAGTCCGAACTGCAGTTCCTATACCTGCCTATAATTGCCTGGCTACAATCCATCCCCCAAAATGAAATTGATGACCCAACGATCACAGCTAAGAATTCTATCCCCAAACCACTGGTCTTCCTCCCCAACCGAACGATCATTCACTGACCGTGGTAACTTATAAGGGTTGGTATGATGACCAGTGGTGGACCTCACCGAACGTTTAACTGGTCTCTACACCTCGGGGGGGACATAACCTCCTCCATTATACGAGGCCTACTTGTGGATGCTCTATTGCGACCCCTCCCACCAGCCCTGTCCCCGTAAAATCACAGAGTCCTCATCCGATTCCATTTCTGTTGCCCCTGTGGGCAACCCAGACTCAGGAGACATTACCAGAACATCTTCCCCTGACATAACAACCCCCTGTGGTACTGGACGCAACTCTGTTCGGTGAACTTGACGGACAACCCCGTCCCCCTCCATTGGAGTTGCAGAGTAAACTGCACCCTGATCTTGGGGACACCGAACTACCATATACAAACAGGCATCCCAATGATCCTGTATTTTACCTCGAACATGGTTCCGCAAACACACCAGCTGACCTTCATCAAACCCCTAATCATTAACCAACTCATTGTGTTTCCGATTTCGTGGTGTGGCTTGTTCCTCCAACTAAGCCTTCACATACTCTTGAAGCACCTGCAAACTTTCCTGATGGTTTTGTACCCATTCCTCCAAAGGTCCACCATACTGACTGATCCCGGCAGGAGCCTGAAGATAGTGTATCGGTAATCGAGGCTCACAGCCAGACCTTAAATAAAAAGGCATCATCCAGTCATTTGGTGGGGTGTAGTATTGTAAGCTTCTCTGCTGGAGGAAGTGTGTGAAGCAAATTGTGCAAAAAAAATATTAAAGCAACACCAGGGAGGTTTACATCTAGATCCTTAAAATGATCGACCTGCAATTCCACCTTGAAAATCCAATTACCATATAAAGGATACAAGATGTAAAGATGACAAATGACATGGCACACATTTGTTGTTTAGACTGTTGTGTCAGGTTAATTGAAAGCTGAAGGATCTTAGTGTTTACTAGTCTAAGTAACAGAATGTCTAAACACTGTGCTTGCCTTTATGGGTTTTTAAGCAGAACATATAGGTATAGAAACATATTAACATTACGTTTCACGATTCACTGACTGGAGAATAGGAGAATATACACATCAATATTACTACTTAAGTTAACTAACCCTAATCCCAACCCCTATTGGCACGGAGCCCGCCAGGGTTCAGGTGAGATATAAATCTGTAATCTGTATCAATGGTTTTGCTATCCATACCCACCCTATTAATGTTAGCTTCCCAGGGTTTCTTGTTAGACAAGCTCTGTGTCTCTCTATACCCCCATTTACTGCACGACTGATTGTCCATTTATAAAGAATCAAATAGGGTGAAGATGGTTTTAGTTTACAATTACTCTGGAAGGTGACCAGATTAAAAAAAACTAAATACCATGCCTACGTGTATGTAATCTCCATCACAGTCCCCATTTTCCCCATAATCCTCGTTTTGATAGTGCCAATTTGTGTAATGTGAGTTTTTTTTTTTTTTAAAAAACTGTTATAGAAGAACATACTGGATGCCACATGTGTACAATTACCCCTTTCTAATTAGGGGGGTCCGTTGTGTCAGCTACAGCCTTTACTAACATACACATAAGTATACAGTCTTACAGCACTTTTGTTTTCCTTTTGTATTTAATGGTTTTCCATTTAGGGGGCAGCATGGTGGTGCAGTGGTTAGCACTGTTGCCTCACACCTCTAGGGCCCGGGTTCGAGTCTCCACCTGGGTCACATGTGTGTGGAGTTTGCATGTTCTACCCATGTCATCGTGGGGTTTCCTCCGGGTACTCTGGTTTCCCCCACAGTCCAAAAACATGCTGAGGCTAATTGGAGTTGCTAAATTGCCCATAGGAGTGTATGCGTGAGTGAATAGTGTGTGAGTGTGCCCTGCGATGGGCTGGCCCGCCATCCTGGGTTGTTCCCTGTCTCGTGCCCATTGCTTCCGGGATAGGCTCCAGACCCCCCGCGATCCAGTAGGATAAGCGGTTTGGAAAGGCTGCCTAACGCCCTTAATTTGTTTGCAATTTCGCCAGGTAGGCTACCTTCTTTAAACTGCGTTTTGCTAGACTACACATTTCGAGATGTTTTATTGTAGTCTTGGTAAATATATATATATAGTTTAGCCTAACCCAGCCACTTAAGGGAGCAAGCCAGCTCAGGTAGGTGCCAGTCCCAAGCCCGGATTAATGGAGAGGGTTGGCGTCAAGAAATAAAGAGAAATAAAGACAACTAATACTCCTAGTTTGCGAGATCTGACTGCAATGGCAGCACTGCTACAAGGGTGTGGATAAATCTATACAAATATCACCTGCATGCACATTACTTCTTTTACAATAACCAACTCCTGATCCATACTGTTAGTCGTGAAAAAAAAAACTATCGTGTACATAGAGGCCCTGTGTAAAAAGATAACTGCCAAGGAAAAGATCAAAAACATTTATTTCAAGGATACAAAGTTTTTATGGTCATGTACAGTGTACAGTGCAATTCTTATTTGATTAACTTGAATGTCTCCACAGACTAGACGATTAAACAAATAAAGCAGCGCAACATTACAATAACTAATAACAAATAAACAAAGCTCACGAGTACTATTACAGTATTTATATCATTTATTTAAACTTAATTTTACCAGGTAAATTAACTACAAAGCAGTTACCACTGCTTTACCTGCTTCTCGGGAGAAATAGCAGATATACGTCATGTATGTGACTAAATTCTTAAGCCAATAAGGGCAAAGTTGTGTCGTAATGGAGGCGGATCCAGTTTGTGCAGCCGGTTAAAGACACTACGGGCATGTAAATGGAGAACGAAATTATAGTTATACCGAATCTCCTACACACAATACCAAGGTTACCAACTTTGGTCAGCTGACCGGAGTGAGACGTTCAATTCCCGTAAGATTTCTTTGCGCCAGCCTGAGAGTCTGAAAACACGTCACACCAGATGCATGAGAGATGGAAACCTGGGATATTCAGTCGAATCAGATCAAATATGATGCTAAGTTAGTACTAAGTTAAAATATGTTCCGGACTTGTAACATGCACCCATGATTTGGAACAGTCAGCAGGCTGTCTCTGGCCACGCCCCCTACACTCGGTCCGGCCCCTGGCTTTTCCTGAATTCTGATTCCTTTAGATAAACATTGACTTCATTGATATTGTTATTGATTTATCGACAGACCATCATACGTTTTAGACGTTATAATAACAACACTCTATTGATCCCCAAAGAGAGAAATTCTCTCCTTGCCTGCCCCCTCTTACTGTCCATGATACACAAGCACATATGTAGAAAAACGTCAGCTTGGAAGCCAAGGCTGGACTTAACCTACTCCTTAGGGTTCAACTGGAAACTGCCCCATGGCCGAGCGGTCTAAAGCCTCCTGCGCAGCGAAAATGGCCTTTCAAAGTAAGGGGTATTCTGTTCTCCGAAGTAAGGCGTGGGTTCGAATCCAACTTCCGACAAAAGTTCTTCAATCGCTACAGCAGAATTTGAGCCACTGATCGGCTTTAATTGCTTTGTTTTATTTTTGCGTTTCAGGCAAAACTACATAACACTTAAGAGGTGCAGGATGATCTGTCTTGCTCTCGCGAGGTTTTTGTACGACGTGACATGGTGACATAATGCAGCGGACGATAAAAATCTAACCACAATGCATTGCGTCAGGACCAGAATGTATTGCTTTAAGCCAGCGCTGTATGTGGGTACATGAAGTGGAAAGCACCCAATAACAAACATAACATTTAAAAAAAATCTACAAACTAGTGGGAATATAAAATAAAATAAATGTGTCTGGGCAAATTGGTAAGTTAAATTAAATCGTTTTAAGCAGTGTTAAGCAGTGTGTGGTTTTAAACACGAGTAGCATGTACCGTGTTGACGGCGCATGAACGTATCTTGGCAGCACATGTAAAACTTAGATTTGCAAGCGGGATGTGAAACAGCATTTAGGTGTTTAAAACAGCAATAGAGTGCGTGTTTGTTCACGCAGTTACAATGTTTAGTTGTTATTTCTGTGGAACATCAGTGCAAACCCTTAGGGAACATGTTTTACATGTCAAACTTCACCGTCATGAACCACGATGCGTGTTCAAGTGTGGCGCTACAGATTGCCACAATACGTTTCGTTCATATGGGGAATTTAAGGCTCATTTTTACCGTAAACATAACACAGATTCATATATTGATACTACAAATGCCCTTACGGTGTTTACGTGTAATATGTCTATGTGCCAGCGCCAATGTCGCGATGTCAGATCACTAACAGCTCACTTAAAGGAACATATAGCCGAAGGACGTGTTGTGACATGTCCGGTGACAGGATGCGACCATACGTTCACTGTGAGATCGTCGTTTACAGCCTACATGTCCAGGAAACACAGACAATGTTCTGTGGACAGTATAAGAGATCTTAATAAGGAGACAGTTTCTCAGTTTCTTGAAACTGAACCGTTAGTTACAGGCCCTACAGAGAGATTTAGTGAGACTGATGAAGGTGAAGTCCATCTTACAGAAAATTTCAGTGACCTTTTTCTTAGAAATATTTCTCTTTTCTACTTGAAATTACATGGGCAGTTTCTTCTGCCAGCATCAACTATACAAAATATTATTGAAGAGATGCTAAGCATACATGAACTAGGACAGACATATACTTTGAATAAATTAAGTGCATTCCTGAAAAGTGACTTAACTGAATTAACAGATGAGGTTATTGGTAGTATATGTGATGTTGTGAAGGAATCTGACCTTTTCACCATTAGTCATGAAGGACCAATGAGAACCAATTTTTCAAGAACTAGGGCTTTTAAACAGATGTTTAGATACACAGAACCTGTAAAGTTGTACTTAGGAAGGGATGAAACAAGGTCACAGAGGTTTGCCTACTATGTTCCATTGAAAGACACTTTGAGACATTTACTGGAGTCAGACTTATGGCAGAATTGTGCTGCACAGGGTACATACGTACCATACACTGATGTGCTTTGTGATGTCAGTGATGGTCAGGTATATAAAAACAATGAGTTCTTTTCTCAAAACCCATCATGTCTAAAACTAATTCTATATCAAGATTCTTTTGAGGCGGTGAACCCATTAGGTTCAGCAAAAAGCAGCACAAAGTAGTAGCTGTATATTTGTCTCTGGCTAATTTACCACCTCATCAAGTACAGACCACATGTCACTTGTAATGCTGTGTCAGGAAAAAGACTTCAAACACTTTGGCCATGACAAAGTTTTCTCAAGGCTCATTGCAGACTTAAAAGACCTGGAAGACAATGGAATAACGGTGGCAGAGGAAAAAGTTAAAGGGACTGTTTTGTGCATTGCAGGGGACAATTTGGGGTCTCATAATATCGGTGGATTTACAGAAAATTTTAGTTTTTCTGAATATTTCTGCAGGTATTGCCGGACAACCCGAACAGATTTTCAAACAGATCCAAATGCATTTTACAGTCTGAGGAACAACAAAACGTTGAAGGTATAATATCTGAGTTTTAATTCATTGAATTACTTCGATGTTTGTATGCCTGGCCTGCCACCTTGTTTAGGCCATGACATTTTTGAGGGTATCCTTTCCTATGATTTAGCCCTTTACCTGAAGTACTTCATCAAGCAAAAAAAGTGGTTCACTTATTCAATTCTGAATAGACGCATTAAGAAATTTAAGTACAGTGGCTCTGATGTGTTGAGTAAGCCATGTGCAGTAAACTCCAATGGAGTAAAGCTTTATGGTCAGGCTGTTCAGAACTGGAATTTTCTAAGACTTCTTCCTGTGATCATGTGTGACAAGGTGAAAGAGCCCACAGATGATGATTGGCAGTTGACCCTTCAGCTAAAAGACATTGTGGAGCTGATTTGTGCACAGAAAATTTTATTGCCAGAGGTTGCATACCTTGACGTTCTTATCCAAGAATATCTTGCTTGTAGATTTTCTTTCTTTCCAGGACATAGGTTAAAGCCTAAGCATCACTACTTGCGACACTACCCTGCACTGATTTTAAAGTTTGGTCCTTTGATCAGGTTGTGGACAATGCGATTTGAAAGTAAATAAGGCACCATGGCAACAACAGTCAGAACAGCATCCAGTTCACAGCTAGTTTTAAAAATTGCTTTAACGCAGAGTGATTACAGGAAATAGGTGTACTGCTTAATATTAATTAAATTATTAAAATGTGCTAATAATAGACATATTTGTCAGTCAGACATTGTGCTTTTTAAAGAGCAGAAGGGATACATTAAATTACGATTATATTGTCCTTACTGTATATATTTTTACATTTTTCCCCTCAATGATTGTCAAGTGATCACAATTCTTACTGTGCTTTACCCCTCACTTGATAGAGATGTACCAAAACTGAACATATAACTGGATTTCACTCAGAATAACCAGGCCTTCTTTTTGGACTCTTTATCCCTTTTTATTTTATCTTCGCTTTCCTCAAGCCAGGCATTTACAGGTGAAAAACCTTAAACCACAAAACACCAACTTTCACCAATCTATCTTATGAGCAAACACAAAATTTTACTTTAAATGCATATATATATATATATATATATATATATATATATATATATATATATATATATATATATATATATACATACACACAAAATATACAATGAATGACCAATCTCAGCTTCAAATTTCCACACAATTATACATAACTTGTTCTGAATAAAATTCCTCCAAACATCAAAGTTTAAGATCAAACCACTGGGGAAACACATAAATGAGTTACTCAACGCAATAAATTGCAATGAAAAGCTAACCAATTAGACAATCGAACAATAGGTTTAACACTTCTGCCCATATGAATTATTAAAAGGAAAGTTCACCCTTAATACTTTTTTTTTTTCTTTTTAGCAATTTAATATTTAACTTTTAGATAAACTAAAAATAGAACCCCCCCTTTTAAACCGCATTAATGCAAACATCTGAATCAATAAAACAGCATTCCACATATTGTCATTAAGACACTTACAGCACACCATTTATTCCTAATACAGTCAAATACCACAACTCATATAATGTTACAAGCCAGCACCAGCGCCTCAATGCCTCATTAGCGCACCCCATTAAGAAATAAACCCCACTCGCAACAGGTAGTGCTTGCTACAAATAACATTTGCAACAAAGTCCAACACGCATGGTTCATGGTCTTACCGGCTGTCCGTTCAGAGTCTACTTTTCAGTACACAATCGCAGCACAGTTCCAGAAGCACTTGGTGTAGATTTGACCCTTTGCTTGTCGCGCTACCAATGCGTTTTGCCGACTTTATCCAAAATAAAGAGCAGGTGCGTCCGTTAATGCCTTCCCCTCGGGTGCACACAGGTGAGTAAACTTTGGTTCCGCATGACCACTTGCGTGAACGACGTAACCACTTGCTGGAATGACGTTCATCGCAACAATGATATAAATATTTTCCCCCCTGACATATAATCAGTGTAAGCACACAAACACATTGGCCGGTTATCCTATTCATTCAGTTCCACGGACAGTGACCTGTGTTACTGTGCTGTGACATCTGGTTCCTTCATTGGCTCTGTATATTTCTATAAATGACTAAATGGCTCTGTTGTAGAAATTTCCAGCCAGAGACTTGGTTCCTATATAACGAGAAGATTTTATTTTTACTCGGACTGAGAAGCTACAGAAAATCATCTCTGCATGTGATCTCCCCTTTACTGCTCAAGCAGAGCACACGCACATCAGCAAGTGTCAAGGCAGCAAGTGCATACAAACAACTTCTCAGGGCCTTCAGGAAGAGTCAGACTGCGGTGTCATTCAGAGATACCATTGTCTAAGACTTGCACTAAAACATTCTATGCACTTGGGCATATTTAAACAAAGTAGTATGGTACCTATGTCAGAATCAATCCCTGCCTTGTCCTGTTCACATGTCACTGGCCATCCTATTCTCTCCTCTGTCTTGTACCCCTTAGCCCATAGTGTGTTTGCCTGCTCATCGGGCCACCATGTGGCTTAACGGGCCAAGTGGTTGGCCACCGTGCCTGACTCCCCTTTTGATTGTGGGTTTTGAGGATATCAGTGGGTCTGTGTTTTCATGATTGTCCCCCAGGCCACCATGCAGCTCAGCCCTTGATTCCAACTACAGTAGCAATCAGGTGGTTCTCGGTCTACTAGGACTGTATAACAGGATTCTTCACCCATTCTATCTTTACTCCTTCAGCCGCATACATGAGTCAGACCTATAGGTTATTCAAATTCCGTCCTGCCAAATTTACTGGACAGGAAGTGGACACTGCAAATGAATGTGTGAATACGCCAATACCTACATCTTTACAAGTTACATTAAGGGGTTTGGTACAGTAAATGGCTGTGAGGTGGGATTTCTTCTTGATGTCTGTTTGTAGCCCGTCCACCAGCAGCTGCTGCTGTATTTATCACACCAAGCAGGGAAAGTATATTGCTAAATTTTCCTTAGTTCAATTACGCTTGATTAAGCTAATTAAGCCGGCTATGTTATTTACATTCAGAAGGATGCCGCCATATTGGGTTATACACAGATGCCACGATAGCTCACACTCACATTCCCTCTTCATTATTTTTCTAAACACACTCTATCCTGCCTTGTCACCTGCAACAAGATCTCACTCCCTGTAGCAATAAAAGTCTTTCTTATGATTGAGCAGATTTCTGCTTCTCTCCTAACCATGGGCATCCAAAGTAAGATGAAGCAAAATGTTAGGAAATTTGATAACACATGGTTACTCTTTTGGTAACAGTGACTTTGGTTTTATTTTGATAGATGTAAACTACATAATATGGTCTTAACCTTGTTTTCTGTCCTAAAAGCAAACTTTTATGTTACAGGAGAAAAGTGCACAGCTGCTTGGATCAACCCCAGCTAATCAGCGCATATGGGAATCTTTTCAAAATACCATGTGAGTCTTATGCAATTTACCCAATTAATATAAGCTCTTTAGATGACGCTTAAATAATCAATTCCCATCAACTTAGTGTCAAAACACAAACTCAGTGGCAAAAAAGTGAAGGGCAACAGACTAAGTTGTGAAAATGAAATCTGCATGTGATGAAAGGGCATGTGACTGTATCGCGATGATTATAATCATCAGATCAAACGGACCACGGAGTTGGCGGTATGGTCACACTGCTGGTCCCATGTCAGTAGGGTATAGCACACCCCTGGGCCCGGATACTACTAGGATGTCACTGGTGTACCACTGTGCCGTCAGAGTGTGGTGTGTCACTCCACAGCATTGGCAGGATTGCTCCTCTCCCTGCAGCGCCACCATACGCACATGACGGTCATCTGTGGTACTGCAGAACTGAGATGTATCGCTGAACATGGTAGGACGCCAGTCGTCATCAGTCCATCAGTCCATGCCTCCCAGTGACTACACCACTCCAAACGCAACCGTTTCTGTGCTATTGTGAACGGCAGCCTATGCATGGGACGGTGAACCCGTAGTCCAGCTGATGCCAGTCATCGCGACACGATGATATAGGGTGTTGTAGAGAGTCCAGTAGCTGTGTCCATATATCAGGCGCAGGTGTCATGGGGATCTGTGATGCTTGGAGCACAATCCGACGATCCTTCCTTGGCGTGGTCTGTCTTGGATGACCAGAAACTTCACGACGTGTGTGGATGCCTCACGTGCCCATTGGTTTCAATATCAGGCCACTGTGATATCCGCATGGCCCACATGCAATTGCAGCACATGACCACCTGGCTTCATGTAAACCCGCAATGCAACCCTATCAAACTCCGTCAAGTGCCGTTAACACTGTCTAATGTGACTACGAGGCATCCTGTGTCTGGTGATTAAACATGCCAACTCCTTGCAATTTGAATCATTTACATATCCATCACTGGTCTGCACATGTACCAGATTACATCTTTAATCGGATAGTTACTTCTGGGTTCTCAACTTTTTTTTTCATAATACCCCTTAAGTGTATATGCCCTTCACTGATGAGAAATTCATCAACATCTAAGTCCTACATTCATGTACAATGCATATTAAATGAATATTTTGTCACTATTAGTTTTGATGTATCATTCTTTGAATGCACTCAATTGAATCATGGACAGTGGTTCCACATGGAAAAAAATGAATATTCCGAAAAGGAAAAATCCTTCTTCGGTTGATACATTCACTTTGTGTTCTGAGAATTTTTCCCTTGAGTGCCTTGTACAGTATGTCTAGTGTGTTTTTGGTGTGAATGTGGCCATAATCATACAAGGAAAAAACCACTGACTTGTAGTGAACATGTAAAACCGCAACATGCAGTGTCATACGTAACTGAAATAAGAAATGCTGGATTGCCTGAGTTGCATGCGTGCATGTTTTTTAATATGGGCAACATGGTTCCCTGAGATGCCTCAGTGTTGCTCACCGCCATCTCTAACACACAACCTCACAAACCATCTTAAAACTACTGAAAGAAATAATTGGCTACACTGCAGCTCCACTGTTTTGTTTGGCACCCCTGCATGTCCTGCATTGTGTGGGGAAAAAAGCTGAAGGCTGAGGAATGTTACATAACACAGCTAGAATGTAAAAACTCTCTCTGGTGTAATTCACTGCGTAAAACCAATGGTCCTAAGTGTGGTGTCTTCTTCATAACACTCCCTGATGTTTGTGTCCGTGACCATGAGATAGGGTGGCTGCTTTTCTTCCTTGCTTTCCTTGTATTCCTACGTTTCCTCCCCAGCCTTGGTTGGTAGGTCAGGCAGCATCACCTTGTTTTAATAGACCCAGGTGCAATTTATCTTGAAATTAGACTCAAGTGCAGAAAATGTCTCTGTCCCTCCTCTCTTTGTCCCTCGTCCCTCTGGCTTCTGCTCCTCTTTCCCCGATGTTCCCTTCGTTCACTCCCGGTCCTTTTGTCCTGCCTGTTCCCTCCGTGTCCCCCTTTCTGATCTGTTTCTCTGCCTTTCCTGTCTTATGTCAAGTCTTGTCCTGGCTCCTTCCCCTGTGCCAGTTCTGTCTGTCCGTTCTGTTCCCTGTCCCTCATTAATGAGGTTTTATATAGATATACATATATGCCCGGCTTGTCCGCTCCTCGTGTGTGCCACGCCCCCTGATTACCCACGTGTGCTTCCCTGATCGTCTCCTGCTTTGCCCGATTACTTTGATTAGTCATGACCTATTTTAAGTCCTGGTCTTACCTGTTTGCCCTGTCCGTCATTGTAGTTTGTCAATGCCTGCGTTCCGTCCTGCTCTACCCGCTCCGTTTCCCCGATTAAAGACCCGTTTTCACAAACACAAAAAAATTATTCATGAATATTATTGATTATGTTTATTTGTTTAATGTTTTTATTTATTCGTATTTATTGTTTACAATATAATGTTATATAGTATTGCAACACTTGAAACGAGAGGTACTTGCCTGCCTTAGTGATATTTACTATTGTCTAAGTGTATTCCCACCTGTAGGAGGCAGCAATGGTTGTTATTAAAGGTGCTGAGATTACGCGGCTCAGGGCTGAAGGTGCAAAGTGAAACAGTCATTGACCGTATTTGCCATGTGTGATGGTGTCTGCATATCGGCCCTTTTGCGCCAAACAAACCAGTTCAAAGTACTGTGTGTTAAAATATCATATGAATAAATCCTCTCAAGAACTAAACTCAATATCGTATCCTCATCATTCAACGCGTCTGACTTTTGCACCTCTTACCACAAGGCAGTGGATTACATGGGGAAATTACAAACAAGGAGAATTTAATCTGTTTTTCCTCTACATTGTCGTTATTCAGAATATTACAGACTATGAACAAAAACGGACAATGTAAGAAAATAAAAAAATGTGTATGACAGAAAGCTAGAGTATTTTTGCAATGGTGAGCACTAGCTGGTTTATGTACTAGCTCACACTCAAGAAACAGCATAAATGCTACTCATACACAGTTGGGGGGCAGGGGTCAGTCCTTGTGCCTGTAATGAGGTCACCAGTTGAAACTAACCCAGCCTCAGCACGTCTGCTCAGGAGCTACGGGCAAAGCAGGCGGCGGCTGCTCGGGCTCTGGGGCCGCAGGGGGCAGCGGAGGCGGCTGCTCGGGCTGCGCAGGAGCTATGGGCGACGAAGGCAACTGCTCAGACGCTGTAGCAGGAACCCAGGACTTTATGCTCAGCCCACTGCTGTTAACTCCGATGACTCACAACTGAGCAGCAATGCACATTTCGAATTCCATCATCAACATCAGGCAGATGACAAGACTGTTGTGGGTCTCATCAATAAAAACGGTGACTCAGCATACAAAGAGGAAGTGTGATGACTATCGGACTGCTGCAGAGCCAACAACCTGTCTCTGAATGTTGACCAAAGAGATGGTTGTTGACGTTAGAAGAACACAAAACACAGAGTGACCACTCTCTGCTGCACATCGATGGCTCATCTGTGGAGATCGTAGAGAGTACCAGATTCCTTGTTGTCCATCTGGCGGAGAATCTCACCAGGTCCTTCAACATCAGCTCCATAGTAAGGAAAGCACAGCAGCACCTCTACTCTCCACGGAAGCTCAGAAAAGCCCATCTCCCATTCTCACACTCTATTGGGGAACTGTTGAAAGCACCCTGAGCAGCTGCATCACGGTCTGCTTTGAGAACTGTGTCGCCTCAGATCACAAGTCCCTACAACAGATAGTGATGACAGGTGAGAAAATCATTGGGAGTATCGTGTTAGAGAAATATGTACTTTTTTTATCATCATTTTGCTAGACGCTTAGAAACAACACCCTGCCGCAGCTTGATCTTAATTGAGCAATAACACGTCTCAAGAACTGTCGCTTGAATATTTCCACCCCATATATGGTGACAAACAATGTTCAATGTCAGTTGCATATCCTGTTTGTGTACCTCAATAAAAGACACTGCGAGGGGAGTTACTCTTTCGAAGTTGGCTGAGTTCGACTGAGAGGCTGACACCTCGAGGTCAGGACCGGGCTTCCCTTTGTAAGGAAAAGTGGTAAAAATGTCCCAAGGTTCTTGGTTGATCATTTGAATGCAGACAATGTTAGGAATTTATGATCATGGGGGAAGCCAGGGAGAGAATGGGGGTTCCAGTTGGCACCACTATGGTGATAAGGATAAGATAAGGTGATAAGAATTGAATTACAATGATCATAAAAGTCTCCACCCTGTCCTGTCCCGTCCCTGTCTCAGGATCCTCACACTCCAGGGGGTCACTCTTTATATGTAAATTCACTCACAACACCTACACACAACACCTTGGTGGGGAGGGCCTTTTTGGGTATAAAGGGGGGTGAAGAACTGTCTTCAATTTGTATCTGAGCTGCCTTTCAGTACCCCGGTGTGTCTCTACACTGTATTACATTGTATTATTTTTGCTGTTCAATAAACCATCATTTTGCTGAAACTGCGGAGACTCTGCAAGTGGATTCCCTACACCTTGCAGCAAGTAAAACGTCATCACAGCTGTCTGTGTTGTTCTGTGTTCAGAGACTGGTTTGTTTCCAGCGCATCTTCAGAAGAAGATAACCCTAACATATCTCTCCCCTCCATCACAGATATTCACACCACACACTGCATCCGCAAAGCCACCACCATTGTGGATGACCCCACCCACCCCTCACATTATCGTTTCACCCTCCTGCCTTCTGGAAATAGGTCCCGGAGCATTCGGGCCTTTACAGCCAGACTCAAACAGCTTTATCCCCCATGCCGTCAGACTACTGAACTCTCAGGGACTAATCTGATACCACACACACATACACTCATTAACACACTTTATTATTTAACTACTATTTTTTATCTTATTGTCGCCATGTTTACAGTTACTTTTATTTATTTTTATTGCTACCTCATTGGACAACCAAACTGCGCCTTCTCAGTACTGGGTTTACTGTGCTGTTTGTGCTCGTTGGTGTCAGTTGTCCTCTCTTTTTGCACTGTCCTGCAATGTTTGCACAGTTTTTGCTCATTATGCACCATACAGTATGTTGCTAGGTTGGTATGTGTTAGTCTTCTGTTAATTTAAGTAGCACCTTGGTCCGAGGGAAACAGTTTCTTTTGTAACTGTACTATACTCAACTGTGTAAAGTTAAAAATAACATTAAAGACCTACTTGACTTTTACTGAACAGGTGCTAAAGTGAAATTACTTGCTTCTGGGAAAGAACTCCAGCTGAAATTCTGTACAACAATTATGGGAGACATATGGGAAGGACGCGGTGTCAGACCTGCCCCAGTGGGACGAATGTGGTTTTCCTAGTAACAGCAGCTTCAGTCCCAATCAGATAAGCCAGATGCGTCTGAAATTAGAGGAACGGGATCAGACTGGTTGCTCAGGGACTAATGTGGTAGAACTAAAACAGAGACAAATTGGACGGTGTTTCAATTGTGGGAAAATGAGACAAAGCAGGCAGAGGAGATGCGGGTGGCAAAGAAGCATGAGATAAGGAATGCAGAGAATGTGGATGAGGGTGAGACTCCTGTGAAAACTGTGTATTGAAAATTAGGGCCATAGTATTGTCATCCATCCTGTCAGGGTATGGAAATACACTGAGGGTAAATGGCCTAATGCAGGAAGTGTCTTAATCCTATAACATCCAGCTGATTCAGGCTGTGGGGGACAGTGTAGTACTGCACTCTTCTGGCTGGGACCTTGAATAAATGAATGAATGTTACATTTATACAGCCCTTTTCTAAGATACACAAAGAGCTTTACAGAAGCACTGGGGAGCCACTTCAACCCAAACGTGAGGCAGCAGGAGAGGGGGCCCAGGCAGAGAGAACAGCCAACAAGACGGGTGCTTCCACAGACAGGACGGGGGCCCCGGCAGACCAACGCTGACGACTCCTGGGACCAAGTCAACAGAGCAGCTGTCGTCATTGTGACTCACCCTCATACATCCATCCATTGTCTAAACCGCTTATGCTACTGGGTCGCGGGGGGTCCAGAGCCTATCCTGGCAGGATCTGTGCACGAGGCAGGGAACAACCCAGGACGGGGGGGCAGCTCATTGCAAGGCACATTCACACACCATTCACACACACATGCACTCCTACGGCCAATTTAGCAAGAGAGAACATGCAAACTCCCCACACATGTGACCCAGGCGGAGACTCGAACCTGAGTCCCAGTGGTGGGAGGTAACAGTGCTAATCACTGCACCACCAAGCAGCCCCACCCTCATACATGATTTCTGATTCTTGATTTTAATCCCCTTTTCTGTTTTTGGCAACATATAAAGTGCTGTGAATGTCACTGTCAGATTGTCATATCATCCTCCAGTTGTCCCTTGTCACCCTGGATGCACATTGAGTGTTTGCTAAATATTTTATCTTGTAGTGTTCCTGATTTTTTCCTGTGTTTTAATTTGCAATTCTCAAATTTCATGACTGGCATCCGTGGGGGACGATTAATTAAACCTGTTAACTCTGCACTTCAATTTCAAACTGTTGGTAACATGTGTACATATTTTTGTCTGATCTTTTCACCACCAGGTGGCGATATAGCAACTCCAGAGTTATTGATGGCTAGAACAAAAAAAACACAGTAACACAGAGGTGTAGCTAAAAATTCTGGGCCCCTGACAGAATGTCACCTTGCGCCCTCTGTCGAATTTTACATTCTGTGAAAGAGATTTGTTGAGCCATCTTCCAATGTAATCCAATCCAGCTCTTTATTTGAAAAGCACTTTAAACAACCTTATGGACCAAAGTGCTGCACAAAGGAATAAATAAAAACATTCACACACTTAAAAACGAAGTAAAAGAAATTTAATAAAAACCAAAACATTCAATGTGAGTAAAAGGCCATTAATAAAAATTTAAAAAAATCTATTAATTAATAAAGAAAAGGCTAAGATTAAAATAAGATTTACTATTAAAATTAACATCTCACAATGTGTCAAAGGTGAAGGAGAAGAGATTAGAAGAGATTTAAAAACGGACAGAGGGGATTCCTCTCTAATGTGAAAAGGCAAGTCATTCCACATTTTAGGAGCTGCGACTGCAAAGGCTCGATCCCCTCTAAGCTCACGCTGAGTCTTAGGAACCGTCAGGAACAGCTGATCAGCTGACCTGAGAGAGCGGGTGGGGGTGTAAGGGTGAAGCAGCTCACAGAGGTCAGATGGAGCAAGACCACTGAGGGCTTTAAAAGCAAATAACAGAATTTTAAAATGAATCCTAAAATGTACGGGCAGCCAGTGGAGTGAGGCTAAAATGGGGGAGACATGCTCATATTTCCATGTGCGGCAGCATTTTGAACCTTCTGGAGGTGAACAATAGTGGAGCCTCTAACCCCAACATAGAGGGCGTTACAGTGGTCCAAACTAGTAGTGACAAAAGAGTGGATTACTGTCTCAAAGTGCTGCCTAGAAAGAATTGGCTTTATTTTGGCCAACTGCCTCAATTGTAAAAAGCTTGACTTGACAACTAACCTTATCTGAGTGTCAAACTTAAGGTTGGTGTCGACTTTAACCCCTAGGTGTGTGATGACTGGTTTACAATATTGTTCCAAGGAACCTAAAATTACAGTGGAGGTCAGAGGAGTGGAGTTACCAAAAACCAACACTTCTGTCCATTACCTCCCCACTTCCTTGTTAGTTACAATATTTGTTCTGCATTACTGTACTGCTTTGGAGCCTTTTGATATTAAGGTGAATAACACAGGTGAAAAATTAAGGTGAAAAAGAGACAGATGCATTGACAGCAGTCGTGGCCACACTTTGGACTGGGAGTGTAAGAGCAAAGGAAACTGAATCCACTATGTTTCTGTCCTGTAAATTTTTATTAAACACCACATGACACACATACGAGTCCTGTTTTAACTTTCAGGGCTGATGGTCTGCAGCCTGGCTTGTGTTCTACAGTGCAGCGCAGGTGCAGTCACTGTGCTGAGCCCGGCGTTATATTAATGACGCAGCCTTTCACACTGACCAGTGAGAAATAACCTTGAAAATGACTGTGCTCTTTGTGGTTCTCCTTTTTTCTTACCACCAAGCAAGAGACTAAACATATTTTCTACTTATCAGTTATCAGAAATCAGAAATGTCATGCAGTAATCAGAGGTTAGACAGCAAGAATGACTTTTGTATTTTTATCTTTTGTCAATCTTTTATCCAGCGACTACTAATTCTCATCGGGGTCTGGAGAGGGTGGGACCTGTCCCAGGAAGCACAGAGCACAGGCCTGCATGGGATGCCATTCCACACAAGCAAAAACAATTAAGATGGTCAGATTTGCCTCACTGTGTGATTTTGACTGAAAGATGAACTAAGCACAGTCTTGTGTGTATAAAAATGCGTAGATTCATTTAACTTTAACAATGAGATTCAGCAACATGACCTTATAGTGTTAATGATCGGTATCTTACTGGTATTAACTGAATTATGCAAAATTCTACATTATTCTATATTATTGCACCCAAATTGTTCATACTGACTAAATGTAATTACTGACATCCTGGACATACTGCTTTTTAGGTTTGAATTTAAAATGTTAGTAGACAAATTCATGCTGTCAATAACATCTCACTTGCTCACCCACTTTTAGATAAAAATACCCTTTGTGGTTTTTCTAGTGAAGCAGTGGGCCTGAGCTGAGGACCTGATGGTTGTGTGGTTTTCGCTCACTGAGAAGAGAGACACAAACACCCTGCTCTCAGTCGGTCAGTCTTCCTGTAAAATGCAGAGGTGAGACTGCTAGTGGAAAATTACTGACTGCAGCGTCAACAACACATATAAACAGCAGCACAAACAAAATGTTCCACAAATGCAGGACATCTGTATGCTTACAGCACACATCAGACACGCTGACCCTCAGCACTGAGCTCCTCCAGGCTCTGTGCTCTCCCTCTTCTCTTCAATTTCTACACAAATCACTGCTGCTCCCAGTGAAGATCCTGAATTTTGCAGGTGATACTACTGTGTTTGCCATCATAACTGAAGGTGATGAGTCTGCCTACAGACTGGAAGTCGTACAGCTGACCATCCAGTTCTGAACTCACATTATCCCAAATGTCCCACATGCTTAGACTCCTCTCATCATCAGGGAGGAGCGTCCCTTGGCACTGTAGAGTAGATGGATGAGAGCAGGCTGATAACAAGGCTGTCATCAATTTTATGTGACACCTCTCACCCCCCCCAGCAGACTATGGAGGC
>NW_026042778.1:0-99375 GCF_023856365.1 Brienomyrus brachyistius
TGAACAAGCAGGGGGAAGTGCATTGGCCTCCAACACTTCAGTAGTTGTAACTACAGCATATCCGACCTTGTTCTTCCCCATGTCATTTTTTGATGCTGATCCATCTACAAAAACAACTGTTGAATCTGGTATTGGGGTCTGTAAAATATCTGCTCTTGGTTTGGTTTGTTCTTCCACAACTGCTTTGCACGAATGTGGCTCTCCATCTTCCGCTTGTCGGAAGAAGGGTGCTAGGGTTGAGAGGACCACATCGCTGTATTGTGATGTTTGACTGTGAAAGCAGGAGTGAGACTAGGGTCAGATGTCTAACATGTGTGAGGACTGGCAGTGGCGATCTGCAGTAAAACTAAAGAAACTGAATGTGGCACCTTCAAAGTGAGTGGGTGACACAACACTAATTCTGCTGATAATTTCACTGCTTCTGCAGCAGCTGCACATGCCTGCAAACACTGCGGAAAACCAGCTGCCACTGCATCTAATCGTTTAGAATAGAACGCCAATGGCCTCTCTTTTGCGCCGAAATGGCTGTGTTAATACTGCCTTCATATACCCTTGATTTGCATCAACACATAGAATAAATGGTTGTTGATAATCTGGCAGGAGCAAGTGTCACATTAGTTTGTAACATCATTTTTAAGTTTGTGAATGCCAATTCTCCTTCTTTTGTCCACTGAATTTTATCTTCAGTGCCATGTCCTTCCCATAAATCAGGGTTTGTAAAGGTTGAACGAGTGCAGCATAATCAGGTAACCATTCCCTGCAATAATTGCAAAGTCCTAAGAAGGACATCATTTGCTGTTTAGTCTTTGGCTTTGGTGCCTCTTGTATTGCCTGTTTTCTAGTTTCTAATAATGATCGACCTTGTTGGGAGAGTTTATGTCCAAGATATATAACTTCCTCTCTGCAATACTGTAATTTTTGTTTTGATGCTTTATGTCCTGTATCATACAAATGCTGTAACACTAACAGTGTGGCTTCTTTGCAATGCTGTTTTGTATCTGAAGCAATTAATATATCATCTACATACAATAGCACTTGACTATGGGATGGTATTTTACAGGAACTCATTGAATAGCGTAGTGCCATTGTATATACATGTGGACTTTCTGAAAACCCTTGAGGGAGTCTAGTGTATGTGTATTTATGTCCTTTATAAGTGAAACCAAATAAGTGTTGTGAATCAGGATGTAGTGGTACTGAGAAAAAGGCATTACTCAGATCCACTACTGAAAAATACTTCTTGTCAGGGGACAAGGAATTTAACAAAAGGTGTGGATTAGGCACATCTGGTGCAGCATGTTGTACTATTTCATTTACTGGTCTTAAATCCTGCACCATGCGCCATTTCCCTGTATGTCCCTTCTGGACGGGGAATATAGGAGTATTGCAAGTGGCCTCAGGAGCCTCTCGCAATATTCCTGATGCCAACATATCCTGCACTACAGGGGCTATACCTTTCTCTGCTTCAGGTTTTAACGGGTATTGTCTAACTACCGGACGGTGTTCTGATTTCACAATTACTTTGTAAGGTGGAAACCCCTTTACCAGTCCTACATCAGTGGGGGAGGACGACCACAACCCTTCCGGGAGGCGATCTAGATCTGGACATGATCCCTCCTCCAGGGTTGGAAAAATTTGTCAGGTTGGGTCCTGCAAGTGTGTGGTGAGAGTGGTTTGAACTCTCCATCCCAAAGGAAACCGCCACACATTGTGTTTTTTGTCATAGCTCCAAAAGGAGCCAGGTACGGGTTGGTAGTTATTGTAACTGTGCATGGAATCTCGTAAGAACATCTCTACGTCCCTCCACTGCATCTGAGGTGGTTTTGATAGAGATACGTGTGGTGTTTCCCCTCTGAACACAGCCTGTTGTTTATTAGATAAGATGACTGAAGCAGCAGAAAAGCCAGTAGTGGAGTTAACATATATATGTTGTAAGGTGATACAAGTGTCTTGAAGGGCATGAAACGTTTTGTCATAGGCATAATCTGGTCCTAGGGTGCCTTTGTACCACATAGTGACGTGTAAGGCATCGTCAGGCATGAACTGGGTTTGTTTAGGGGACTGCTTTTCTCTAGTTTTTCTCAATATTTCACGTGTCTGTGCTGTCCCCCCCCAGATCTAGGGACCAATAATACTGTGGAGCTGACATGCCATGTATCACGAAAGTTTGCTTTTCTACTATAGCCTTCATGCCAGTGGGTGTTGCAATCACACTAATACCCATTTGTATCATAAGATCCCTTCCTAACAGATTGACTGGACATGAAGGGCTTATTAGCACTTGGGCGTGACATTCTAACTCTGTTTCCTCATCTTTTATGCTAACTGGATTTGTCAATTGATGACTTTCAGCTTGGCCTCCTGCAGTTCGGATATTTATGGAGGACGAAGAAAAGGTGACCCTTGGAGGGCTAGTGGTTAACACTGTCCTACAGGCTCCTGTATCACATAGGCACTCATATATTTTCCCATTTATAATAAGCCTTCGTTTTGGTAGTTCTTCAAGTTGTTTTAGTGCTAGCAGCTGGTAAACTGCTTGCAAATCTATCTCTTCTGTCTCATCCTGTTTTTGCAGCTTATCTGGCTCTTTTGATAGTTCACAGGCTAATTGTCATTGATTCTCTGTGGAATTTGGGTTGTTTATAAACTTGGTTCTACATTGCCTAGCTAAGTGCCCAAGTTTTCCGCATGTCCAGCAAGTGTTATCTTGCTGTAATAAATTTCGCTGATTGCTCCTAAAAGCACCTCTCCCCCTTCCTCGGCCTCGTGACCTTCCTCTGAACCCTCCCCTCCCCGGAGGATTCATATGTATTATTGCAACAGTATCATTAGCAGCAAACACTGCGTCTGATTTCTGTTTTTGTGCTGTATGGGCGTGTTGGGCATATTCTAGGGCTTGCTGTACTGAACCAGTATTCTGATGTACCCAATGTTTATCTATGTATCTCTTCAGTTCAGGTTTTAGCCCTGTGATGAACGCACGTTTTAACTGTTGCTGATAAACTCCTCCATTTTCCTCATTATAAGGAATTCCTGAATTCCCTCTAAACACCACTCTCATCCTATCCATAAAATCCTCTGGCTCTTCTCCATCTTTTTGCTTGCATTGTGCAATTCTGCCATAATCTGCTCGTCTCATAAACACTGTCTCTATCCTTCCATGTAATTGCTCCATACTCTGTTGCAGAGCTTGTGAATTATGTGCAAGTGGTTGATTGTCTGGTCCATGACCAGTAAAGTCTCCTGCTACTCTTCCCCATTTATGATTGAACAGCTGTCTTAAACACTGGAACATTTCTCTACCATTCAGGTGGAAACTGCTCTGTAGTTCCAATATTGCTGTCCAAAATTCTGGTACCCCTTCATCAACAGGAGGTATTCCTTTTAATGCTGCCGTTCTATCTTCAGCTGTCCATGGTCTATAGACTAACATTGTTTCAGGTCCTCCATCTGGCTCTCTATTAGGGTTTGCCACCTCCACTAGGGGGCATTGTAATTCTATTTCTTCCTCTTCACTATCAATATCAATGCCTTCATTTCGCGGATGCCATCGAATCTTAGCAGTAGCTAGATCGCGCACAGGGTATAACGTAGGATCTCTACTCCTAGTTATAATGGGGGAAGAAGGAAGAGCTGATGGCTTCTTTGGTATTGTGCCCATAGCTGATGGTTGTTTTATTTCCCTTCTATCTACGGGTTGCATAGGGGCAGGCAATAGTGGTGGTGTTGGTGGTCTATTTTCTCTATGTTTTATTTTGGCCACCGTCTCATCATCTAAAGTGATTAGAGCGGCTGCAGTTAATTTATCCTTTCTATCATCCTTTTTCTGCTTTCTACGTACATCTCTTAACTTACTTTGTTCCAACCAATTATCTGAATACTTATATTCTTTTTTCCTTTTCTCCAATTTTCCTTTCTTCAAGGTTTGTAACATTTCTAGTCTTAAATTTCCTTGTAATTTTAAGATATCTGGAGTGTGGAGTTTCCCTTCAAACCCATGTTTTTTTCTCCACCTCTGATTACTTATTTGTCCTGAACCTGGTTTATATCCTTCCATAAACTTCTCATCTCCCTCTAGTTCAATCCTCTTACTCTGATTCTTTCCCATTTTTTTTCTTTCCCGTCTCCGCACTACACAGGTCCTGGGTGGAAATTCACTGGTACAAGATATATGGGAGGACACCAATACGGCCTTCTACTACACGCTGTTCGTGCAGCGGTATCGGTTTTCAGGGATGAAACCCGTCCTTGATCCTTCAATCACCAGTACTTCTTTCCCACCAGGCAAAATAAGAAATGGACTGACAGAAGCAACTCTAAGCCTCTTTAATAGTCTTAGTCCAGTCATTCACACAATACATGCATGTTCATATTTCGCTTAATTACGGCTAAGCCTAACCCCTTTTCTGCTTAATTACGGCTAAGCCTAACCCACGTCAATTGACCCGGTTATTTCGCTGAATAACCTTTGTTGTCTCACCTGTCCTGTGTGCCTGTGTTCCGCCACCGAGGTCCGTCAGACATCACCAGACGTCGAGCGCAGTTCTAACCACCGGCCTGATGACGAATTCACGTCACAGGTCTTTTCTGCACCCGTCTCCGAGTGGCTGCCGGCAGGCTTCAGTGTCGCTCCTCTCGGCGTGCTGGCGATGTCGTCAGGTGTCCTCGAATCCGGCTCGAAGGACCAAATTATATGTTGGAGAAAGCGTCAGGCTTTCCACTCCAACTCTGCACACAGGACCAAACTACAGTACAGTATATGTTGGAGAAAGCGACAGGCTTTCCACTCCAACTCTGTACACACCATTAATTACGAGACAACACACTTAGAGTTTTACTTGCACAAGGGTAACCACACTCTCTGCATGCTAGGCTACAAAGGAATGTGTTACAAAGGGTGGTTCCCCTTGGCACCTTTATTTATAGTCAATGGGGGGCAGGGGTCTTGGAGTGAGAACAAAGAAAAGACTGTGAGAGTAAGAAGAAGTTCTGGTTTTACTCAGGTGGACAACTATTTAAACACGTGCTCAGGATACGTGTAAACTAATATAATCTAAAGTATGAAGGTAAAGGAAAACAAAATAATGTATATACATATTTACACTCATTGCTGATTATACAGAAATGATAACAAATGATTACTAACAGTTTCTTCAACCTAACAATGGGTGTATCGAGACTAGTTGGTCATTATGGATAACTAAGTTGCACTAAAATTGGGTGAGCAGGCAAGGCATGTCACCCAGGTTGTGTGACAATTATTTTATATATATATGTATATATATATTCCCTCCACCACCCCTCCTTTACGGAGGACTGCTTTATTTTTAATATCCATTGCGAAAAAAAACACAAGAAAAAGAAAAAATATCTATATATATATACATATATATATATATATATATATATATATATATATATATATATATATATATATATATATATGGGTGTGTCGAGACTAGATGGTCAGTATGGATAACTAAAGTGCACTAAAATTGGGTGAGCAGGCAAGGCATGTCACCCAGGTTGTGTGACAATTATTTTATATAAATGTATATATATATATATATATATATATATATATATATATATATATATATATATATATATATATATATATATTCCATCCACCATCCCTCCTTTACGGAGAACTGCGTTATTTTTCTTTTCTATTGCTAATAAAAAAACTATATATATGTACATATATATATATATATATGGGTGTATCGAGACTAGTTGGTCATTATGGATAACTAAGTTGCACTAAAATTGGGTGAGCAGGCAAGGCATGTCACCCAGGTTGTGTGACAATTATTTTATATATATATGTATATATATATTCCCTCCACCACCCCTCCTTTACGGAGGACTGCTTTATTTTTAATATCCATTGCGAAAAAAAAACACAAGAAAAAAAAAAAATTTCTATATATATACATATAAATATATATATATATATATATATATATATATATATGGGTGTGTCGAGACTAGATGGTCAGTATGGATAACTAAGGTGCACTAAAATTGGGTGAGCAGGCAAGGCATGTCACCCAGGTTGTGTGACAATTATTTTATGTAAATGTATATATATATATATATATTCCATCCACCATCCCTCCTTTACGGAGAACTGCGTTATTTTTCTTTTCTATTGCTAATAAAAAAACTATATATATATGTACATATATATATATATATGGGTGTATCGAGACTAGTTGGTCATTATGGATAACTAAGTTGCACTAAAATTGGGTGAGCAGGCAAGGCATGTCACCCAAGTTGTGTGACAATTATTTTATATATATGTATATATATATTCCATCCACCATCCCTCCTTTATGGAGAACTGCGTTATTTTTATTGTCTATTGCAAAAAAAAAAACAAAAAAAACTATATATATATACATATATATTTATGGGTGTATCGAGACTAGATGGTCATTATGAATAACTAAGGTGCACTAAAACTGGGTGAGCAGGCAAGGCATGTCACCCAGGTTGTGTGACAATTATTTTATATATATGTATATATATATTCCATCCACCATCCCTCCTTTATGGAGAACTGCGTTATTTTTATTGTCTATTGCAAAAAAAAAAACAAAAAAAACTATATATATATATACATATATATATATGGGTGTATCGAGACTAGAAGGTCATTATGCATAACTAAAGTGCACTAAAATTGGGTGAGCAGGAAAGGCATGTCACCCCAGTTGTGTGACAATTATTTTATATATATGTATATATATATATATATTCCCTCCACCACCCCTCCTCTACGGAGGACTGCTTTATTTTTATTTCCATTGCAAAAATAAAAAATTTTAAAACACAAAAAAAAAAAAAAACGAAAATAATAATAATAAAAATAATTTTGAATGTGTATTCAAATAAGTTTGAATGTGTGTGAACTATATATAAATATATATATACACATGCATATACAGAAATATATACACACACACACATATATATATATACACACACACACACAGACACACACTCACATAAACACATACACACACTGTGTACAGTCTTATGCAAAGGTTTGGCACCCCTTGACAAATAACATCTTTTCAATTACAAAAGCAACAATATCAGTTAATACAGTCTCTTTAGGAACTGGGGGAAAAATACACAATATTTTCAGCAAACATTGATGAATAGTTACTTTTTATGCCATAAATTGAACAAAATTACAAAATAAAAACATTATTATGGCACTCTGCAAAAGTTTGGGCACCCTACGTAATCAGTACTTAGTAACACCTCCTCTGCCAGATATCACAGCTTACAAGCGCTTCTTATAGCCAGCTGAAAGGCTTTCAGTTCTTGTACTTGGGATTTTCTCACATTCTTCCTTGCAAAAGGCTTCTAGTTCTGTAATATTCTAATATATCAAGGGCTGTATTGTCAAATAGGAGATCGGCAGCATTCTCCCACCTGAGAAAACTGTACTACAATGCCCTTGATAGTGTGTAGAAACACACTCGTCAGCTCTAGTCCTCCTGTAACAACGCAAAAGGACTGGCAACCCTCAGGTATTTATGCGTGCGATTGTATGATAAATTCACCCTGACAGTCTCACACTTCTCTTGGTACCAACAGGTCTCATGGAATATATAAAAGGCAACTGCAACAATTATACTCGGCACTAAACATCGAGGCACGGAAATGCAGCAGAGCTTGTGTATTTCTCAGGATGCATTCTAGTAAAATGCCCGGAAAATGAGCTAAAGACATATTTCAAGGGGCACTATATAAAACCGATGGAAATTTTACTGATTAAATAAAAGGAAAAGCATCGTTTGAAAAATCACAAATGTTTCTAAGATTCAATGCATCGCTTTTTGACCACATCATAGCGATGAACACATCATTGTTCCTGACAATGTCCTAATACAGAAATAAAACTTTATGTTGGTAAACTCAAAAAGCCTTCAGCTGTCACACTGGCTAACGATCTCAAACGATTATAAAGCAGCATTTTGAAAAGCGCTGTTTTAAAATAACAGATACAACACTTACCTTGTCTTCTGGCCAAATGCTTTTCACGGCTTGGCACTCCAACGGTGCTGAAACGAAATTTGTATTTCCTCCTACCTCGTTGGCCCTTCAGTTCTTCTTTTCTCCCTTTGGATGTTTTTTTCCTTCTTCTTTGGATATTGTTTTTTATTTTTGTTTGTTTTTTTTTACTTTGCATGTTTTTCCTTCTTCGGATATTATTTTTTTGGCTTATTTTTTTAGACGATGTTTTTTTCGTCTTCTTTAAAAATTGATTTTTTTCGTCTTCTTTAAATATTGTTTTTTTTTTCATCCTTTTGATGTTGTTTTACGGAACAAGAGCCGTACAGTGCTACTCTATCAGGAGGTAGCGCCAACTGAACGCCTTGAAGCAGTACCCAGCTCTTTTATAGGGAGCGTCAACCCGAAGTCAAGTTCTAGAACGTTGCACTCACTTTTCATTGGTTTCCCAGCTATGCTGTCAGAATAATGTTTGCTGATTGGTCGAAAATTTTAAAACGTACCCGAGTACTGTAAAAAAAACTCAAGATCTTGCTACCCTACGGAGCACCCATAAGGTGATTTTTTTTATACGTTATATGCAGCTATTTGTAGCAGGCCGTAATTAGACTAATCCACCCTTTGTCAATAAAGCCAACAAGAGAACAGGTTGCCCAAAGTTTGCTCAGGTACACGCCACAGCACAACCTTAAAAACACATCCAGCACAAATCACACTAGTGAATGACACAGCAAATCACAGCAATAAAAAAGACCCCTATGGGCAATCCAGCACCCAGACTACAGGTGCCAAAAGGCCCAGCCTGCCTAATAATGAACCCAAAATATACATACAACAAAGAAAAAGACACAAACAAAAAAGAAAATAAAACTAGCCAGCTGCTCCCACTAAACCCCGCTCCCGAGGCCACTAAGCCGGCTGGCTTGATAATACACGATACAACCTCAGATAAAACATATTAAAGCAACACCAGGGAGGTTTACAACCTGATCCTTAAAATTATCGACCCGTAATTCCACCTTGAAAACCCCTAAAGAACAGTAGTTTACCCCATGACTCACTGCCCCATTCAAACAAAAAAAAAAACAGGTTTTTGGGGTAACCTTTAGGTCAGCTCTTCAAAACCAGGTATGAGGACTCTTCAGCTAATCAGTCCTCTAATTAGAAATCTAATTAGGGAGTTGCAGCGAAAACCTGCATACACACCGGCCCTTTGCGGATAAGATTGTTCACCCCTGAAACAAGCAAACAGAAAGGCTGCTACACTGCAAATTCAATATGCCCGCCGATGCTCCACCAAATCTATCAGGACCCTGCCTGTCTTTCCCGTGCCTGCTCCTTTGCCAATATGCCCTACCATCGGAACATGCACAGCCATCTCGCCCCGGCTATGCCTCCAGTCCGAACTGCAGTTCCTATACCTGCCTATAATTGCCTGGCTACAATCCATCCCCCAAAATGAAATTGATGACCCAACGATCACAGCTAAGAATTCTATCCCCAAACCACTGGTCTTCCTCCCCAACCGAACGATCATTCACTGACCGTGGTAACTTATAAGGGTTGGTATGATGACCAGTGGTGGACCTCACCGAACGTTTAACTGGTCTCTACACCTCGGGGGGGACATAACCTCCTCCATTATACGAGGCCTACTTGTGGATGCTCTATTGCGACCCCTCCCACCAGCCCTGTCCCCGTAAAATCACAGAGTCCTCATCCGATTCCATTTCTGTTGCCCCTGTGGGCAACCCAGACTCAGGAGACATTACCAGAACATCTTCCCCTGACATAACAACCCCCTGTGGTACTGGACGCAACTCTGTTCGGTGAACTTGACGGACAACCCCGTCCCCCTCCATTGGAGTTGCAGAGTAAACTGCACCCTGATCTTGGGGACACCGAACTACCATATACAAACAGGCATCCCAATGATCCTGTATTTTACCTCGAACATGGTTCCGCAAACACACCAGCTGACCTTCATCAAACCCCTAATCATTAACCAACTCATTGTGTTTCCGATTTCGTGGTGTGGCTTGTTCCTCCAACTAAGCCTTCACATACTCTTGAAGCACCTGCAAACTTTCCTGATGGTTTTGTACCCATTCCTCCAAAGGTCCACCATACTGACTGATCCCGGCAGGAGCCTGAAGATAGTGTATCGGTAATCGAGGCTCACAGCCAGACCTTAAATAAAAAGGCATCATCCAGTCATTTGGTGGGGTGTAGTATTGTAAGCTTCTCTGCTGGAGGAAGTGTGTGAAGCAAATTGTGCAAAAAAAATATTAAAGCAACACCAGGGAGGTTTACATCTAGATCCTTAAAATGATCGACCTGCAATTCCACCTTGAAAATCCAATTACCATATAAAGGATACAAGATGTAAAGATGACAAATGACATGGCACACATTTGTTGTTTAGACTGTTGTGTCAGGTTAATTGAAAGCTGAAGGATCTTAGTGTTTACTAGTCTAAGTAACAGAATGTCTAAACACTGTGCTTGCCTTTATGGGTTTTTAAGCAGAACATATAGGTATAGAAACATATTAACATTACGTTTCACGATTCACTGACTGGAGAATAGGAGAATATACACATCAATATTACTACTTAAGTTAACTAACCCTAATCCCAACCCCTATTGGCACGGAGCCCGCCAGGGTTCAGGTGAGATATAAATCTGTAATCTGTATCAATGGTTTTGCTATCCATACCCACCCTATTAATGTTAGCTTCCCAGGGTTTCTTGTTAGACAAGCTCTGTGTCTCTCTATACCCCCATTTACTGCACGACTGATTGTCCATTTATAAAGAATCAAATAGGGTGAAGATGGTTTTAGTTTACAATTACTCTGGAAGGTGACCAGATTAAAAAAAACTAAATACCATGCCTACGTGTATGTAATCTCCATCACAGTCCCCATTTTCCCCATAATCCTCGTTTTGATAGTGCCAATTTGTGTAATGTGAGTTTTTTTTTTTTTTTAAAAACTGTTATAGAAGAACATACTGGATGCCACATGTGTACAATTACCCCTTTCTAATTAGTGGGGTCCGTTGTGTCAGCTACAGCCTTTACTAACATACACATAAGTATACAGTCTTACAGCACTTTTGTTTTCCTTTTGTATTTAATGGTTTTCCATTTAGGGGGCAGCATGGTGGTGCAGTGGTTAGCACTGTTGCCTCACACCTCTAGGGCCCGGGTTCGAGTCTCCACCTGGGTCACATGTGTGTGGAGTTTGCATGTTCTACCCATGTCATCGTGGGGTTTCCTCCGGGTACTCTGGTTTCCCCAACAGTCCAAAAACATGCTGAGGCTAATTGGAGTTGCTAAATTGCCCATAGGAGTGTATGCGTGAGTGAATAGTGTGTGAGTGTGCCCTGCGATGGGCTGGCCCGCCATCCTGAGTTGTTCCCTGTCTCGTGCCCATTGCTTCCGGGATAGGCTCCAGACCCCCCGCGATCCAGTAGGATAAGCGGTTTGGAAAATGGATGGATGGATGGATGGACAGTTTTCCATTTGAGGAATTAGCAAAAAACTGCAGTGCATGATGGGTAGGATCTAAAGGCTGCCTAACGCCCTTAATTTGTTTGCAATTTCGCCAGGTAGGCTACCTTCTTTAAACTGCGTTTTGCTAGACTACACATTTCGAGATGTTTTATTGTAGTCTTGGTAAATATATATATATAGTTTAGCCTAACCCAGCCACTTAAGGGAGCAAGCCAGCTCAGGTAGGTGCCAGTCCCAAGCCCGGATTAATGGAGAGGGTTGGCGTCAAGAAATAAAGAGAAATAAAGACAACTAATACTCCTAGTTTGCGAGATCTGACTGCAATGGCAGCACTGCTACAAGGGTGTGGATAAATCTATACAAATATCACCTGCATGCACATTACTTCTTTTACAATAACCAACTCCTGATCCATACTGTTAGTCGTGAAAAAAAAAACTATCGTGTACATAGAGGCCCTGTGTAAAAAGATAACTGCCAAGGAAAAGATCAAAAACATTTATTTCAAGGATACAAAGTTTTTATGGTCATGTACAGTGTACAGTGCAATTCTTATTTGATTAACTTGAATGTCTCCACAGACTAGACGATTAAACAAATAAAGCAGCGCAACATTACAATAACTAATAACAAATAAACAAAGCTCACGAGTACTATTACAGTATTTATATCATTTATTTAAACTTAATTTTACCAGGTAAATTAACTACAAAGCAGTTACCACTGCTTTACCTGCTTCTCGGGAGAAATAGCAGATATACGTCATGTATGTGACTAAATTCTTAAGCCAATAAGGGCAAAGTTGTGTCGTAATGGAGGCGGATCCAGTTTGTGCAGCCGGTTAAAGACACTACGGGCATGTAAATGGAGAACGAAATTATAGTTATACCGAATCTCCTACACACAATACCAAGGTTACCAACTTTGGTCAGCTGACCGGAGTGAGACGTTCAATTCCCGTAAGATTTCTTTGCGCCAGCCTGAGAGTCTGAAAACACGTCACACCAGATGCATGAGAGATGGAAACCTGGGATATTCAGTCGAATCAGATCAAATATGATGCTAAGTTAGTACTAAGTTAAAATATGTTCCGGACTTGTAACATGCACCCATGATTTGGAACAGTCAGCAGGCTGTCTCTGGCCACGCCCCCTACACTCGGTCCGGCCCCTGGCTTTTCCTGAATTCTGATTCCTTTAGATAAACATTGACTTCATTGATATTGTTATTGATTTATCGACAGACCATCATACTTTTTAGACGTTATAATAACAACACTCTATTGATCCCCAAAGAGAGAAATTCTCTCCTTGCCTGCCCCCTCTTACTGTCCATGATACACAAGCACATATGTAGAAAAACGTCAGCTTGGAAGCCAAGGCTGGACTTAACCTACTCTATTCTGGTATTCTGTTCTCCCAAGTAAGGCATCCCAAGTTCGAATCCAACTTCCGACAAAAGTTCTTCAATCGCTACAGCACAATTTGAGCCACTGATCGGCTTTAATTGCTTTGTTTTATTTTTGCGTTTCAGGCAAAACTACATAACACTTAAAGACACTTCGGGCATGCAAATGGAGAACGAAATTATAGTTATACCGAATCTCCTACACACAATACCAAGGTTACCAACTTTGGTCAGCTGGCCGGAGTGAGACGTTTCTCAGGCGCCAGCCTGAGAGTCTGAAAACACGTCACACCAGATGCATGAGAGATGGAAACCTGGGATATTCAGTCGAATCAGATCAAATATGATGCTAAGTTAGTACTAAGTTAAAATATGTTCCGCACTTGTAACATGCACCCATGATTTGGAACAGCAGCATACCTGTCAAGGTTTGGATTTGAAAATAAAGGAAATTTTCCGGCACCCGCCGTGAGCCATCCCACCACCGCAACCAGGCTCCAGTATCCCTTACATTTTAAGACAGGAAATATAAAATAATATAAATTATATAAAATATAATATAAATATAAATATATAAAATATATAAAATATATTTTTGGCCACAACCGGGATTCGAACCCCGGTCTCCCGTGTGAAAGGCGGCGATCTTACCACTACACTATCCAGCAACTATATAATATAAGGGAGATTTACGGGAAAATACTAATACGGGAGGACGGCGGGAAAGAGAAGTAAAATACGGTAGTTTCCCGGCCAAAACGGGAGACTTGACAGCCTGAGATGGTCAGCAGGCTGTCTCTGGCCACGCCCCCTACACCCTGGCTTTTCCAGCGTGTTCGCGAAAACGACTTCATTATTTATCGACAGACCATCATACTTTTTAGACGTTATAATAACAACACTCTATTGATCCCCCTCTTACTGTCCATGATACACAATGACGAGACACATGTTCACTAATGACGAGAACTATTCTATTTTTCATGCCGGGGGTCCTTCAAATCTTACATTTACAAATCTTGTTCTTGTTCTCTGCTTTCTCCTTTCTCGTTCCCGTAGATATATATTATTATACGGAGATTTACGGAGTCTTCAAAGACGGTCCGGCTCCAGCTCAAGGATCACTGTTGCTGTGGTGTAGATCAGCTGATCTGTAGTAGTCTTCTACGTACATCTTCTAGTAGACCTTCTGAGGGTACTTCACGCATTCTTGGTCGGAGGGTCCAGGTTTCCAGCTTAGCTTATTTCTTATTTCTCAGGTCAGCTGCTCTTGTATTCAGCCTACTAATATATATGGGGCTTGGTACCCAATCTCGGAATGTGGGGATGATGATATATATATTATATAAAATATAATATAAATATAAATATAAATATATAAAATATATAAAATATATTTTTGGCCACAACCGGGATTCGAACCCCGGTCTCCCGTGTGAAAGGCGGCGATCTTACCACTACACTATCCAGCAACTATATAATATAAGGGAGATTTACGGGAAAATACTAATACGGGAGGACGGCGGGAAAGAGAAGTAAAATACGGTAGTTTCCCGGCCAAAACGGGAGACTTGACAGCCTGAGATGGCTGTCTCTGGCCACGCCCCCTACAGTCGGTCCGGCCCCTGGCTTTTCCAGCGTGTTCGCGAAAACGACTTCATTATTTATCTGATTGATTTATCGACAGACCATCATACTTTTTAGACGTTATAATAACAACACTCTATTGATCCCCCTCTTACTGTCCATGATACACAATGACGAGACACATGTTCACTAATGACGAGAACTATTCTATTTTTCATGCCGGGTCCTTCAAATCTTACATTTACAAATCTTGTTCTTGTTCTCTGCTTTCTCGTTCCCGTAGATATATATTATTATACGGAGATTTACGGAGTCTTCAAAGACGGTCCGGCTCCAGCTCAAGGATCACTGTTGCTGTGGTGTAGATCAGCTGATCTGTTTCCAGCTTAGCTTATTTCTTATTTCTCAGGTCAGCTGCTCTTGTATTCAGCCTACTAATATATATGGGGCTTGGTACCCAATCTCGGAATGTGGGGATGATGATATATATATTATATAAAATATAATATAAATATAAATATAAATATATAAAATATATAAAATATATAAAATATATTTTTGGCCACAACCGGGATTCGAACCCCGGTCTCCCGTGTGAAAGGCGGCGATCTTACCACTACACTATCCAGCAACTATATAATATAAGGGAGATTTACGGGAAAATACTAATACGGGAGGACGGCGGGAAAGAGAAGTAAAATACGGTAGTTTCCCGGCCAAAACGGGAGACTTGACAGCCTGAGATGGCTGTCTCTGGCCACGCCCCCTACAGTCGGTCCGGCCCCTGGCTTTTCCAGCGTGTTCGCGAAAACGACTTCATTTATTTTCTTATTGATTTATCGACAGACCATCATACTTTTTAGACGTTATAATAACAACACTCTATTGATCCCCAAAGAGAGAAATTCTCTCCTTGCCTGCCCCCTCTTACTGTCCATGATACACAAGCACATATGTAGAAAAACGTCAGCTTGGAAGCCAAGGCTGGACTTAACCTACTCTATTCTGGTATTCTGTTCTCCCAAGTAAGGCGTGGGTTCGAATCCAACTTCCGACAAAAGTTCTTCAATCGCTACAGCACAATTTGAGCCACTTACGGCTTTAATTGCTTTGTTTTATTTTTGCGTTTCAGGCAAAACTACATAACACTTAAAGACACTACGGGCATGTAAATGGAGAACGAAATTATAGTTATACCGAATCTCCTACACACAATACCAAGGTTACCAACTTTGGTCAGCTGGCCGGAGTGAGACGTTCAATTCCCGTAAGATTTCTTTGCGCCAGCCTGAGAGTCTGAAAACACGTCACACCAGATGCATGAGAGATGGAAACCTGGGATATTCAGTCGAATCAGATCAAATATGATGCTAAGTTAGTACTAAGTTAAAATATGTTCCGCACTTGTAACATGCACCCATGATTTGGAACAGCAGCATACCTGTCAAGGTTTGGATTTGAAAATAAAGGAAATTTTCCGGCACCCGCCGTGAGCCATCCCACCACCGCAACCAGGCTCTAGTATCAACAACAACAAACAAACAAATTTATTTTTATATAGCGCATTATCACAACATTACATTGTCTCAAAGCGCTTTACAGTATCCTCACCCAAAGCCCCCAGTGAGTAAGCCATAGGCGACAGTGGCAAGGAAAAACTCCCTAGAAGGAAGAAACCTTGAGAGGGACCAGACTCAAAGGGGAAGCCCATCCTCCAGGGGCCGGCAGGGATAGTCAAATAGAGAGAGGAGAGCAAGGAAGATAAGCCAATGCCGAAGCCGAGTCTTCTTCCAATTGCCAGGCAACCAGAGGTAAGGCAGCGGGTCATACATGGAAGATCAGAACGGCGAGCTGGATGCAGGGACGTCACTGGTGGTGGTCGGGTGTGCTGGATATCTTGATAGATTGAGGTCTCCAGGCATCACCCCCAGGAGGAGTAGGGGAAATAAAATGTACAATTAGGCATAGTAGAGGAGGCTATTGGCAGTGCTAAAAGCTAGGTGAGTACAATATGAAGTGCAATCTGCAAGCTCCGGCAGATATGGCTATGGCAGCATCAGTAGGAGGGAGAGGCAAGTGGGAATGCCGGCATGGGGAGTCCCTGAAATGTCAGCACTCCAGTTCCACAAGAGATTGCAAAGCTAGAGTGACAGCACTGACAATCCAGTTCATCCAAAGCCAATGGCACCGATCCCCACCCAGCTCTACACCTCACACTACAGGTCTGCCTGGGAGTGAAGAGTTAGCTAGGGCTAGAACTAGTGTCCCTATACGCTAAACTAAACAGGTGTGTTTTTAGTCTGGACTTGAGTTTTTAGTCTGGACAGAGCACGTTACTGACACACACATCTTCTTCGCAATGTTGCACACCTCTTTAAAATTTGCCTTTGTGATCTCCGATTGCCTCAATCGGACATCATTAGTGCCGACGTGGATAACTATCTGAGAGTATTTACGTTTACTTTTAGCCAGCACTTTTAAATTTGCCGAGATGTCGGTCGCTCTGGCACCCGGGAGACAATTTACAATGGTCGCTGGAGTCGCTACTCTCACGTTTCTTAGAATAGAATCACCAATTATTAGAGCACTTTCAACAGGCGTCTCAGTGGGAGTTTCACTGAGTGGGGAGAACCTGTTGGAAACGCGGATAGGCGAATGGTGCCGGTGTAAGTTTGGTTTGGATTTGCGACTATGCCGCCGGGTCGTCACCCACTCGCCTTGCTGCGAAGGCTCTGCTGCCGGAGCAGGGGGAGACTTACTGGCTATCGCGGACATATCCGGAGCCGCTAATACTGAGTCAATAAAACTCTCATTCTCCTGAATGTTATGTAACGTCCGGATACGTCCCTCTAACACTACAATCTTCTCCGTCAGTCTAGCGACTAACTGACACTTCTCACATGTATAAATACCGCTAATGACTGGAGAAGAATAGCTAAACATATTACACTCAGAACACGGAACAGTAGACATGGCGTTGTACTTACGTAAACTGAGGCTGTAAGGCTGGAAGCACCTTCTTAATTGAACGAAGATCGTGGGTCGGTACTTGCGTAGGTGATTAATCCGTCGGGGTCTGGGAAATTTTATTTATTTATTTTGGAGGATTATTAATCTTGCGAAGCTTTTTCCCAATGACTTAACTCGAATTATTATTTAGGTGATATCTATGGTTTCAAAGTTCGCGCGCTAGCAGTCAGTATCACTCTCGCAGGAAACAGGAAACAACGGAAATGACCATGTGTATCCCTTACATTTTAAGACAGGAAATATAAAATAATATAAATTATATAAAATATAATATAAATATAAATATATAAAATATATAAAATATAAAATAACCATTTGTCATTTATTTTCTATTAATTTTTCATGTTCACTCATGCGGCTCTGTCATTCACTAATGACTTGGATTTTTCATGCCGACTGACATCGTTCCTTCCCCGTGGGAGACAAATCTTACAGAACGCGTGACCCATCCTGCTCCTCTTCAGGAAAGTAAATTCGTCATCTTCGTCATCACCCCTTAAAACAATTACTGAAGCGAGACGGCGCACGCGTTACGGCGACAGATTTAAATTGTGAGTGCACTATATTTCGTCGCAAATGGTGCTTAACCACGGCGGGTCTCAAGCACAGGAGACTCCCAATTTCTAAATGACACACACTTGGCTCACAGCGCAAAGTTGTGTTAAACTTGCTTTGTCTAAAGCAGGCACACACATACGAGTATGATCCTGATAGGTAACTAAGCTATCGGTCTTATGTCCAAGCGCAACATAATTTAGGTTAGAACCTCATAACAAGTATTCCCGTTCGCTAATAGAGAGATCTCTCCCAGGATATATAGAAACGGAGACACTCGTCCGAATTGAACCTGGAAACAAAGCGCTACATCTGAGAATCTCGTCAGACATAGGGTTAAAGTTTACTGCAGTTTAATACGAAAGAACTACAATGAAATCACCGAAAATAAAACAAAATAATATAACTACTAATAATAGAAATAAAAATAACTATAATAAGCCCATATGATCCCGCTTAAATGCCTTCAGATTGCCATGAGTGCGACTTTTGCAACCAGTTGACAGTAGCGCTTCTTCACTGCACGTTCGGTCATAAAAAGTTTAAATTGTGTGCTCAGAATAAGTTTAAACCTTGTGCCTTGTGATTATTAACCAATTTTTATGCTGAATGGTCGGCTCAAACTCAATTGCGAAACACCGTGAGTCTGTTAATGTGTGACTTAAATGGAACTCATTAATAACCAGTATCACGTAATAACCTGGGTTAGAATAAAAGGCTTGTCCAACGAGCTGCGTCACCAGGTAATGTAAACGATCGGTAGCGAAGCTCCCCTCACGGCCAATGAGAGAGAGTCTCGCGATATTTCAGGCGAATTTGAGGTTTCAGAGCGTAGATCGCACAGGCAGGGATTCTTGTGAGCACTCAATGAACGGAGGCTGAAGTTGTGTAAAAGACATGCATTTATTCCTATAACTAACATAAGACAGACATTACACCTAACAAACAATAAACACGAAATAACGGAGTGGACACAAACAATGTAATCATGAAAATGCAATGACCAGATTTAAAATGAGTAACCTTAAAAGGGAAAATACTGTTCTGCAAAGCAAGCAATTTGTGGAAATACTGTCCTAAAGTAATATAGCAGGTGAATAGGAGTTTAGGTTGTTATAAATGAAAGGAAGTTTGTTTACTTGGTTGCAGAGTGGGGGGGGGGGGGTCTTGGCAGTTGGTTGCGGAGGCTGATGAGCTGATGGGTGATGGCACTCAGGGAGGCGCGGTGTTTGCAGCGGTTGTTGGAGTGGAGCCCCTCTGATTCCCTCTCCTGGTGAAGCTTGGGCTTGGTTGCAGTTCTCTGTCCAGCTGGGTCTTCACTGATAGGCTTCAGGAGGGCTTCTTGTGGGCTTCTCTTCTCTTGGGCTGATGTTCTCTGCCTCTCTTCGTGCTGATGGTCTTTTGTTTTCTCCTCCCTTCTGTTTCTCCTCTCCTGGCTTTGTTCTGAGGTGCCAGGTTTTATAGTGTAAAGTTCGTGAATAGGAGTGACCAGGAATTCGACTCCTGGACCAATGGCTGACCATCCATTTGGCGGGCTTTCGGAAGGGGGTCTGTATCAGTCCTTTTGAGATTTATGACCAGAGTGATTTCCCTTGTATTGATGATTTTCGTTAGGCTGGTGTAACTTTTGATATATTCACTTTCGTGGTAACCACTGACCAGATTTGGAAACTGGAGTGATTTTCCATCGGTTTGATACCAAACATGCCATAGCAGCCTAGCGGTTCACACCTCATACCATCTGTAATGATTAATTAATGATTACTTATATTATGTCGTTATGTTATATTACTCACACCTTATTTTATGCCTCACAATCTATATAATTGTAAATATACTGTGTAGCTGCTGGCGCGTTCCAAACTAAATCTCATTGTACTTACAATGTCAATAAAAACATCCATCCATCCATCTAGGCAGGCCAGTGTCGCCTCCATCCTTCCTGAAGTCAGTGATTCCTTTGTCTTTGTGCTGTTTAGTGCCAAATTGTTTGCTGAACTCCAACCTATCAGTTTCTGGACCTCATCTCTGTAAGCTGACTCATAAGAACCAAAGAGATTTACAAATGAGAGGAGGCCATTCGGCCCATCAAGCTCCTTTGAGGAGAACTTAGCTAATAGCTCAAAAATCTTATCTAGCTCTGATTTAAAAGAACCCAGGGTTTTAGCTTGTGTTACAATAACAGGAAGACTATTCCATACTCTAACTACACGCTGTGTACAGAAATGCTTCATCAAATTCGTTTTAAAATGTTCTCCAGCTAATTTCCACTTATGGCCACGAGTTCTGGTATTTAAACTAACATTGAAATAGCCATTTGGCTGAACAGCATCCAGACCTGTTAGAATCTTAAACACCTGGATTATGTCCCCCCTTAGTCTCCTTTGCTCGAGGCTAAACAGATTCAGCTCAGCTAACCTCTCCTCATTAGACATTCCTCTAAGACCAGGAATCATTCTCGTTGCCCTACGTTGCACCTTTTCCAAGGCAGCAATGTCCTTCTTAAGGTATGGTAACCAAACCCGCACACAATATTCTAGGTGGGGTCTTACCAAGGAATTATATTATCGTAGCATCACTTGCCTTGTCTTAAACTCCACACACCTAGAGATGCAATGTGCCTTCTCGCGTGGTGTTCCTGCAGAGGGAGTCTGTGAGTGCTGGAGATTGGGGGAGGGGGCAGTGTGGCTATGTCTGCTCTGTGTTCCTCCAGACGAGCAAAGAAGCTGTTTAGCTCCTTTGCTAAAAGGGCGTTGCTGTTAACAGTGACGGTGTTGTTGCCTTTGAAGTTTGTAATGTGTTGTATTCCCTGCCACACCCACTGTGGGTTGTTGTATGTGAAGTAGACCTCTATTTTCTGTTTCTCTGCCTGCCTGGCAACCTTGATGCCCCTATTCAGGTTAGCTCTGGCTGCACTCTGTGTTCTTGACTGCGCTGTCTTGTCCTGTAGTATTGTATTGTTGCTCTTGTGTTTATCTTGCACTTTCTCCCTCTGTTTGTGCTCCTTTCACTCTGTATAGTTCTATCTTGCCCGCACTTGTGTCATCTTGTGTTGTTTCTGTTTTTCTTCTTTGTGTTGCACCGTGGTCCAGGAGGAACAATGTTTCCTTTCACTGTGTACTGTGTATATTGCTGAAATAACAATAAACCCACTTGACCACCTGCCTCAATTCATCCTGAAGAGTTTTCCAATGTTGTTCAAAGGTCTGTTTGTTTCGAGTGAAGGACACGCCCCTGGACGTGCTGGATAAGGGGACCACAGATCAGTGTCCTCAGTCCTGCTTCTCCCTTCAAAGCTGAGAGGAAGATGACCCGCCTGCTGCTTCTGGTTTTGGCTTATGGAGCTCTGCTTATCTCCACAGAGGCCCAGCAAGATTACCACAGTCTCCCTGCACTCACAAGACGGCCATTAAACTCGCAGTCGAAAATGCTCATCAAGGAACCCGTCAGCACATGAATTTCTATAACATCCAGGGCCGTCCGAAGGTAACTGCTGAGAAAGTGTTTACAAAAGTGTGAAACTTTCATCATCTGCAAGCTGAACTAATGAGTATCACATTGATTTTGATGTTTTAATTTCAATGCATATGATGCTTAATGTCTCTTCACAATGAAAGTGATGGTTGTATATCTCAGCCCTGGTCAATTTTACCTTCTCACAGTTTCTCTCTGAATCTGCTGCAGTCAAGTCTGTGACAGTTTGCCATTTTTTGGGTGATTATTGTTTGTTATATTGCCTTTAAAACAGTTGTAGGCAATTTTGTATATAACGTGTTTATGTGATTTAGATCAGCAGTGAATACATTGACATTGAGATTCTCTTGAGAGCAACAAAATGTCCAAAGTCAACTGCAACAGACCATCGGGCTGACTGTATTTTCATGGACAAGAGGGTAAGTAAAGAGTCACTGTGACTGTGAGCATTGGACATATCAGTTAGCAAATTAATTTAGGTTCATGTTAACTTTTTTGATGCCCTGCGGGGGAAAGTTAGCCAACAATAAAGTAACAAATACATAGGTGGCCTCAAAGAGCCAGTTCCTTCACCTTATTCTCAAATTTTAGTAGGTTTACAGGCTTAAAGGCTGGATTACCAGGCAGAAGCAAATGCTAATCATCTGAGGGGTGACCTGTAGATTATGCTTCGAGCTATGAACCCTAGCTGGCCTTATTTAAAGACCTGTGGGCTGTACTACAAAGCGGGTTTTACATACCCAGAGTTAACTCAATCGAGCCAGGTTAACTAAAACTCATTGTTGAAATCAGCCTTAAATGGCAGTGTGGTGTTTTGTGGTGAAAGGGCAGGACTTAACTCTTGTTTTAATTAGAAAGCCAGTAATTAAACCTGGTCAGAGCAGGGTAGATGTGCAGTGTGAATTACCCTTTAAATTTACCTCTTTAAATAGTGAACTACAGGACCACTTAGCTTGATCGGAGGACAGTATTTTAATACAGAGCAGTGTTCAGTTAAACGGGATTTGTTGTTCATACTTTTAGATGAACTTGCTTTGTATAATATAGCCTTATGGTGACCCTGCTTTGGAAGCTCTTTCCTCTAAAATTGTTCTGTGTCATTAAACCCTGCACTCCAGCAGCTCTGCCTTAAATCATTAGATATATCTTTACTACACCTTCTCTCACTGTATTTATTGCCCACCACTCTTTAAATACTGTTTTTGTGTGTCTGTGTGTTTTTGCAGCCATTCATTAACTGTAGAGTTTGCAGCAGACGGTCTGGTAATGATCTTACACATCCATCAAATGACTGTGTACCAAACAAGAAAGTGGATGAAGTAAGTGTAGAGAGTCTTAGCATTATGGAAATGTAACAGGTGTGTGAATTGTGTCTAAACATGTGGTTAAACTTTGATTGTGTTTGTACATGCAAAAATTTGATCAGAGTACTGTTTATTAATGACAATGTTACTTTTAATCTGAACAACAGTGGCAGCACCAAGGAAAAGCTTGGGGGGGGGGGCTCTAGCTCCTCCTCCAATGACCATAGTACCCCCACAGCACCCCCAAAATATTGGTTTCATTTTTTCTTTAACTATCTGTAAAATCTGTATATTGTGTAAGACATTTTTGCGGTTTTTACAGCATACTTGTAGTGTATTTTTTCTTCAAAGTACACATAGAGGCTCTGTGAGCTAGACGTTAGAATTTCATATTTTATCCTATTTTATCCATGCTGTAGCTTATCGTGCTGTGTGCTTCTATACACCATCTACATAAGCTGAAAAGCTAAAGCACCCGGTCTAAATAATCTCACTCCCCTATAGCACCTGTAGCATTAAGTCACTGGCGCTGCCACTGCTGAATAAACGACTCCAATCTGACTAAACCGCTTAACTTTTCCTCCCCATGTTACATTTCAGGACAAACGACGTAATATGTGTCCTTCTGATAAACCTCTTCTCAGACCTAAAACTGCCTTGGCTTCCAAGGACACTAAAGAAGCTGAAGGAGACCGTCTGGCTGTTTCTGATGGCTGATGGTCCTGCAATGTGGACCAGAGGAGGAAACTGGGAGGGAAAATGCTTTGCTTTATATCATGCCCACCCAAAGCCCCCAGTGAGTAAGCCATAGGCGCCGATAGCATGGAAAAACTCCCAAGAAGGAAGAAACCTTGGGAGGGACCAAACTCAAAGGGGGAGCCCATCCTCCTGGGGCCGGCAAAGTGTAGGTGCAGGATCACAAAAAAACTTGACGAGAGAAACGAGAGAATTCGACTGTCCCTCACAAAAACTGTAAAGTTTTAGTGGCTAAATTGCTTTTTCTATGCCTTTTCAAACAGGAGGAGATTTGTTTGGCTATACGTAGAAATTTTCTATACAATTTAGACAGCACAGAATCATTAACCTACTTTAATGCATTTATTAATACAACCACATATTTCACACATTTTGACATCAGTCATGCAGTGAAGATACAGTCTCTTTATTTCTTGACGCCAACCCTCCCCATTAATCCGGGCTTGGGACCGACACCTAGTTGAGCTGGCTTTCTCCCTTAAGTGGCTGGGTTAGGCTAAACTATGTACATATTTATGAAGACTACTATAAATTTATAAAGACCTCCCTAAATATGTAGTCTAACAAAACGCAGTTTAAAGAAGGTAGCCTACCTGGTAAACAAAGAAATTAAAAGGCCCACAGCATATAATCGGGCTATATCCAAGCAGTTTTTAAGAACGTAACCTACATGGCGAAATTGAATTACTTTCTGGACCAACAAACGCAACCAGACATGAACATTATGCACCTTCCTAGTCTTGATGTATGTCGTCATACAGATGAGGACGTTAAGGCAGCCTTTAGGTCCGACCCATCATGCACTGCAGTTTTTTGCAAATTCCTCAGATGGAAAACCATTAAATACCTCTTCTATTACCTTATATTACCTTATATTCATGTAATAAATATACAAATATCAATTAGTTGGAAATCAGCCAGACAGACGTAATTACTACAAATGGTTTCCACTGTATTTGTGACTCTGAGTGCCGCAGGCTTGGATGCAGTGCCGCACCATTTTGTAAGTAAATTAATAAATATTAATGAGACATCACCTACCACCCTGCAAAAAAGAAATTTGCCGCTCGTCCCCCTGCACATGAACCAACATGGCTGTGTCAACCAGCGGAGCTCCGGAGCCTCTGGAGAAACACGCGGCAAAAAAGGCTCGCATACGGTCTTCCAGAGTTTGGGAATACTTCAGTCATGACACCTTTTCTGCGCCTCTACTGTAGCTGGCGTTAATGACGCTGTTTCAGCCATTTTATATTTTCTGTTTACTTATTCTGTCATGTAAGACTGAGACAAATTATCGTTTACGACTATTCTTACACACTGTAGCCTGACTTGCTGACTTAAGTAAGCTTAACTATAAGCTACCTTTGCTAGTGTTTGTGAATAACATGTTTCTCTAGTTATGAAATTATTCCATGTTTTAGCATCTGTTTCAACATTAAAGTCAAATTGGTATATTGAAATATGTAAAAACTATTGAACTATTAGCTTAAGTCTAACATAGAAAATCCTACTGAATCTCTTAAGATTTTCCTTTTTTGTTAATGCACTAATGTTTAAGAAGTGTCTTAAATTGAATTTCAGATTTGTGTGTGGGTGGGAGTGGGTGAATTGTATTAAATTCATACATTCATTCTTTTGGCTCAGACATTACTGACCTAAAACAAATTGAGGCATTGGGTAAGTGCTTAAATTAGCTACTAAATGGCAAAAAATATTCTAAATATCACATTTTCCATTCTTCGGTATAATTTTAATGAATCACCTATGCTGCCAAACATTAACGCATAGATTGTCACAACACTCTATGTTTTAGTTCTTCTTTATGTGTATAGGACGGTGTGATGGTTCTGGTGGTGGGTGTGGCCGACGCTGCTCGCGATGTTTGGCTATGCTGCAGTCCCAGGGACCAAGTTGGAACACATTTCCACCTTCAAGCTTAGGTGGAAAAACGGCACCGAGACCCAGCAGCAGGACAACTTCTTGTCCAGACAACCAGCCCTGCTTCATCATTGAAGTAAGCCCTGTGAACAGGAGCGAGATGTACTTCTGCAGTGGATGTTATAGCGGAAAGAACATCCCCATCCTCACGTCTGCCGGAGTGCCCCCTCAAGTGGGTGTGTGACTTAACTCGATGGATGAATTGGACAGAATGTACTGTTACTAGAGGTCGACCGATATGGGTTTTTCAAGTCAAGGGTCAGGCGATGGCCGATATATGCTGCTGATTTTTTTTGGCCGATAATTGGACGTTTTCCCCTCTATTTGCATGGTAAAATATCACACTAATAATAACAAACGATACACAAAATTTCTCAATTTAGCATTTATTGAATACTCAACTTGGAAACAATAACACATTTATAAACAATAAAAATAGCAGCATCAGAATCTCTGTTAGTGCACAATATAGCAGCAAACTCCTCATGTTTGACGGAAGGAAATTTGTAAACAATACAAAAAGGAATAAGCATGTTATCTTTAGTTGTAATCCCACTTCCAGTCCCTGAGTCTTACTCACCACACTCATACTTCACAGCAAACAGACAGCAGTTAATTAACCAGAAGAGAAAAATGCAAAAACACAACAGAACTTGTAAATAATAACAAACTAATAGACAATAAAAATAGCAGCATCAGAATCTCTATTAGTGCCAAATATAGCAGCAAACTCCTCATGTCTGACGGAAGGAAAATTTGTAAATACACAAAGGAATGAGCACATCTTCAGTTTTAATCCCATTTCCAGTCCCTGAGTCTTCCTCATCCCACAAGCAGGCAAGGCATGTCACCCCGGTTGTGTGACACTTATTTTATATAATAAAATAAGTGCCCCCTGCGGCCCCAGAGCCCGAGCAGCCGTCTCCGCTGCCTGCAGCTACCGCGCCCACGTCCGAGGCGCTTTCCCTGCCTGCAGCTCCCGGGCAGGCGCCCCCTCTGCAGCCTGCAGCTCCAGTCCCTGGCCCCACTCCAGTCCCTTCTCCCCCTGTGACTCTGGTACCCTCACCCCGACGAGCCCGACCCCGGCCGCAGGTCCTTATGTCTGTGTCCCATAAGGGGAGAGGACACAGACGCACGGCTGGGGTCCCACCCGCCCAGCCCCCTGGCTCGCCCTCCCTCGCCGGCGCTAGGGCTTGGTCGGCACCTGCGGGTCCTGGCCCTCCGGGTCGGCTGTCGTCTGCGGGTCCCCCTCCGCGGCCTCGTCGCCCTGCCTCGGTCCCTCCTCCGGCGTCTTATCGGTTGCCTGCGGGCCCCCCGACGGCGGCTCCTCATTCGCCTGCTGGTCCTCCCGCTCTGGCGTGTCGGAGGACGTCGCCGTCTGCTGCGGCTCCCCCTCTCTCCTTGCCCTCGCCAGGGTCCCTTCCAGCTCCTTCGTCCCCTTCCCTGGTCTCCCCTCCGACTCCCTCCTTCGTCCCTGCGTCTGTCCCTCACCCCGTCTCCTCGGCCCCTCCGGCTCCGGCCTCCCGGCCGCCTGCAGCCCTTCCGGCTGCCTCCCGTCGCCCGCTGGGTCTCCCTCGGGCTCCTCTTGGTTCCCCCTCCTTCTCTCCCTGGCCTCCCGTCTTTGTCCCTCCTGCCTCTGCTCCCCCTCGCTTTGTTCCTCCTGTCTCTGTCCCTCCTCTCTTTGTCCCTCGTCCCTCTGGCTTCTGCTCCTCTTTCCCCGATGTTCCCTTCGTTCACTCCCGGTCCTTTTGTCCTGCCTGTTCCCTCCGTGTCCCCCTTTCTGATCTGTTTCTCTGCCTTTCCTGTCTTATGTCAAGTCTTGTCCTGGCTCCTTCCCCTGTGCCAGTTCTGTCTGTCCGTTCTGTTCCCTGTCCCTCATTAATGAGGTTTTATATAGATATACATATATGCCCGGCTTGTCCGCTCCTCGTGTGTGCCACGCCCCCTGATTACCCACGTGTGCTTCCCTGATCGTCTCCTGCTTTGCCCGATTACTTTGATTAGTCATGACCTATTTTAAGTCCTGGTCTTACCTGTTTTCCCTGTCCGTCATTGTAGTTTGTCAATGCCTGCGTTCCGTCCTGCTCTACCCGCTCCGTTTCCCCGATTAAAGACCCGTTTTCACAAACACAAAAAAAACTATATGTATACATATACATACACTGAACAAAAATATAAACGCAACACTTTTGTTTTTGCTCCCATTTTTCATGAGATGGACTTAAAGATCTACAATTCATTCCAGATACACAATATTACCATTTCTCTCAAACATTTCTCACAAATCAGTCTAAATGTGTGATAGTGAGCACTTCTGCTTTGCTGAGATAATCCATCCCACCTCACAGGTGTGCCACATCAAGATGCTGATCTGACATCATGGGTAGTGCACAGGTGTACCTTATACTGCCCACAATAAAAGGCCACCCTGGAATGTGCAGTTTTGTCTCACAGCAAAATGCCACAGATGCCACAAGCATTGAGGGAGCGTGCAATTGGCATGCTGACAGCAGGAATGTCAACCAGATCTGTTGCTCGTGCATTGAATGTTCATTTCTCAACCATAAGCCGTCTCCAAAGGCGTTTCAGAGAATATGGCAGTACATCCAACCGGCCTCACAACCGCAGACCACGTGTAACCACACCAGCCCAGGACCTCCACATCCAGCAGGTTCACCTCCAAGATCGTCTGAGACCAGCCACTCAGACAGATGATGCACGGCCCCATGTTGCAAGGATCTGTACACAGTTCTTGGAAGCTGAAAATGTCCCAGTTCTTGCATGGCCAGCATACTCACCGGACATGTCACCCGTTGAGCATGTTTGGGATGTGCTTGACCGGCGTATACGACAGCGTGTACCAGTTCCCACTAATATCCAACAACTTCGCACAGCCATTGAAGAGGAGTGGACCAACATTCCACAGGCCACAATTGACAATCTGATAAACTCTATGCGAAGAAGATGTGTTGCATTGTATGAGGCAAATGGTGGTCACACCAGATACTGACCGGTTCTGAGTCCCCAGACCCCCAATAAAGCAAAAAACTGCACATTCCAGGGTGGCCATTTATTGTGGGCAGTATAAGGTACACCTGTGCACTACCCATGATGTCAGATCAGCATCTTGATGTGGCACACCTGTGAGGTGGGATGGATTATCTCAGCAAAGCAGAAGTGCTCACTATCACACATTTAGACTGATTTGTGAGAAATGTTTGAGAGAAATGGTAATATTGTGTATCTGGAATGAATTGTAGGTCTTTAAGTCCATCTCATGAAAAATGGGAGCAGAAACAAGAGTGTTGCGTTTATATTTTTGTTCAGTATATATATTTATGGGTGTATCGAGACTAGATGGTCAGTATGGATAACTAAGGTGCACTAAAATTGGTTGAGCAGGCAAGGCATGTCACCCCGGTTGTGTGACAATTATTTTATATATATATTCCATCCACCATCCCTCCTTTACGGAGAACTGCGTTATTTTTCTTTTCTATTGCTAATAAAAAAACTATATATATGTACATATATATATATATATATATATATATATATATATATATATATATATATATATATGGGTGTATCGAGACTAGATGGTCAGTATGGATAACTAAGGTGCACTAAAATTGGGTGAGCAGGCAAGGCATGTCACCCAGGTTGTGTGACAATTATTTTATATATATGCATATACATATTCCATCCACCATCCCTCCTTTATGGAGAACTGCGTTATTTTTATTGTCTATTGCAAAAAAAAAACAGAAAAACTATATATATATATATATATATATATATATATATATATATATATACATATATATTCATGGGTGTATCGAGACTAGATGGTCATTCTGGATAACTAAAGTGCACTAAAATTGGGTGAGCAGGCAAGGCATGTCACCCAGGTTGTGTGACAATTATTTTATATAAATGTATATATATATATATATATATATATATATATATATATATATATATATATATTCCATCCACCATCCCTCCTTTACGGAGAACTGCGTTATTTTTCTTTTTTATTGCTAATAAAAAAACTATATATATATACATATATATTTATGGGTGTATCGAGACTAGATGGTCATTATGAATAACTAAGGTGCACTAAAATTGGTTGAGCAGGCAAGGCATGTCACCCCGGTTGTGTGACAATTATTTTATATATATATTCCATCCACCATCCCTCCTTTACGGAGGACTGCTTTATTTTTAATATCCATTGCGAAAAAAAAACACAAGAAAAAGAAAAAATATCTATATATATACATATATATATATATATATATATATGGGTGTGTCGAGACTAGATGGTCAGTATGGATAACTAAAGTGCACTAAAATTGGGTGAGCAGGCAAGGCATGTCACCCAGGTTGTGTGACAATTATTTTATATAAATGTATATATATATATATATATATATATATATATATATATATATATTCCATCCACCATCCCTCCTTTACGGAGAACTGTGTTATTTTTCTTTTCTATTGCTAATAAAAAAACTATATATATGTACATATATATATATATATATATGGGTGTATCGAGACTAGTTGGTCATTATGGATAACTAAGTTGCACTAAAATTGGGTGAGCAGGCAAGGCATGTCACCCAGGTTGTGTGACAATTATTTTATATATATGTATATATATATTCCATCCACCATCCCTCCTTTATGGAGAACTGCGCTATTTTTATTGTCTATTGCAAAAAAAAAAAAAAAAAAAAACAATACATATATATACATATATATTTATGGGTGTATCGAGACTAGCTGGTCATTATGAATAACTAAGGTGCACTAAAATTGGGTGAGCAGGCAAGGCATGTCACCCCGGTTGTGTGACAATTATTTTATATATATATTCCATCCACCATCCCTCCTTTACGGAGAACTGCGTTATTTTTATTGTCCATTGCGAAAAAAAAAAAACTATATATATACATATATATTTATGGGTGTATCGAGACTAGTTGGTCATTATGGATAACTAAGGTGCACTAAAATTGGGTGAGCAGGCAAGGCATGTCTCCCCAGTTGTGTGACAATTATTTTATATAAATGTATATATATATTCCCTCCACCACCCCTCCTTTACGGAGGACTGCTTTATTTTTAATATCCATTGCGAAAAAAAAACACAAGAAAAAGAAAAAATATCTATATATATACATATATATATATATATATATATATATGGGTGTGTCGAGACTAGATGGTCAGTATGGATAACTGAGGTGCACTAAAATTGGGTGAGCAGGCAAGGCATGTCACCCAGGTTGTGTGACAATTATTTTATATATATGCATATACATATTCCATCCACCATCCCTCCTTTACGGAGAACTGCGTTATTTTTATTGTCTATTGCAAAAAAAAAACAGAAAAACTATATATATATATATATATATATATATATATATACATATATATTCATGGGTGTATCGAGACTAGATGGTCATTATGGATAACTAAAGTGCACTAAAATTGGGTGAGCAGGCAAGGCATGTCACCCAGGTTGTGTGACAATTATTTTATATAAATGTATATATATATATATATATTCCATCCACCATCCCTCCTTTACGGAGAACTGCGTTATTTTTCTTTTCTATTGCTAATAAAAAAACTATATATATATACATATATATTTATGGGTGTATCGAGACTAGATGGTCATTATGAATAACTAAGGTGCACTAAAATTGGGTGAGCAGGCAAGGCATGTCACCCCGGTTGTGTGACAATTATTTTATATATATATTCCATCCACCATCCCTCCTTTACGGAGGACTGCTTTATTTTTAATATCCATTGCGAAAAAAAAACACAAGAAAAAGAAAAAATATCTATATATATATACATATATATATATATATATATATATATATATATGGGTGTGTCGAGACTAGATGGTCAGTATGGATAACTAAAGTGCACTAAAATTGGGTGAGCAGGCAAGGCATGTCACCCAGGTTGTGTGACAATTATTTTATATAAATGTATATATATATATATATATATATATATATATATATATATATATATATATATATATATATTCCATCCACCATCCCTCCTTTACGGAGAACTGCGTTATTTTTCTTTTCTATTGCTAATAAAAAAACTATATATATGTACATATATATATATATATATGGGTGTATCGAGACTAGTTGGTCATTATGGATAACTAAGTTGCACTAAAATTGGGTGAGCAGGCAAGGCATGTCACCCAGGTTGTGTGACAATTATTTTATATATATATGTATATATATATTCCCTCCACCACCCCTCCTTTACGGAGGACTGCTTTATTTTTAATATCCATTGCGAAAAAAAAACACAAGAAAAAGAAAAAATATCTATATATATATACATATATATATATATATATATATATATATATATATATATGGGTGTGTCGAGACTAGATGGTCAGTATGGATAACTAAAGTGCACTAAAATTGGGTGAGCAGGCAAGGCATGTCACCCAGGTTGTGTGACAATTATTTTATATAAATGTATATATATATATATATATATATATATATATATATATATATATATATATATTCCATCCACCATCCCTCCTTTACGGAGAACTGCGTTATTTTTCTTTTCTATTGCTAATAAAAAAACTATATATATGTACATATATATATATATATATGGGTGTATCGAGACTAGTTGGTCATTATGGATAACTAAGTTGCACTAAAATTGGGTGAGCAGGCAAGGCATGTCACCCAGGTTGTGTGACAATTATTTTATATATATATGTATATATATATTCCCTCCACCACCCCTCCTTTACGGAGGACTGCTTTATTTTTAATATCCATTGCGAAAAAAAAACACAAGAAAAAGAAAAAATATCTATATATATACATATATATATATATATATATATATATATATATGGGTGTGTCGAGACTAGATGGTCAGTATGGATAACTAAGGTGCACTAAAATTGGGTGAGCAGGCAAGGCATGTCACCCAGGTTGTGTGACAATTATTTTATATAAATGTATATATATATATATATATTCCATCCACCATCCCTCCTTTACGGAGAACTGCGTTATTTTTCTTTTCTATTGCTAATAAAAAAACTATATATATATGTACATATATATATATATGGGTGTATCGAGACTAGTTGGTCATTATGGATAACTAAGTTGCACTAAAATTGGGTGAGCAGGCAAGGCATGTCACCCAAGTTGTGTGACAATTATTTTATATATATGTATATATATATTCCATCCACCATCCCTCCTTTATGGAGAACTGCGTTATTTTTATTGTCTATTGCAAAAAAAAAAAAAAAAAAAAACTATATATATATACATATATATTTATGGGTGTATCGAGACTAGATGGTCATTATGAATAACTAAGGTGCACTAAAACTGGGTGAGCAGGCAAGGCATGTCACCCAGGTTGTGTGACAATTATTTTATATATATGTATATATATATTCCATCCACCATCCCTCCTTTATGGAGAACTGCGTTATTTTTATTGTCTATTGCAAAAAAAAAAACAAAAAAAACTATATATATATATACATATATATATATGGGTGTATCGAGACTAGAAGGTCATTATGCATAACTAAAGTGCACTAAAATTGGGTGAGCAGGAAAGGCATGTCACCCCAGTTGTGTGACAATTATTTTATATATATGTATATATATATATATATTCCCTCCACCACCCCTCCTCTACGGAGGACTGCTTTATTTTTATTTCCATTGCAAAAATAAAAAATTTTAAAACACAAAAAAAAAAAAAAACGAAAATAATAATAATAAAAATAATTTTGAATGTGTATTCAAATAAGTTTGAATGTGTGTGAACTATATATAAATATATATATACACATGCATATACAGAAATATATACACACACACACATATATATATATACACACACACACACAGACACACACTCACATAAACACATACACACACTGTGTACAGTCTTATGCAAAGGTTTGGCACCCCTTGACAAATAACATCTTTTCAATTACAAAAGCAACAATATCAGTTAATACAGTCTCTTTAGGAACTGGGGGAAAAATACACAATATTTTCAGCAAACATTGATGAATAGTTACTTTTTATGCCATAAATTGAACAAAATTACAAAATAAAAACATTATTATGGCACTCTGCAAAAGTTTGGGCACCCTACGTAATCAGTACTTAGTAACACCTCCTCTGCCAGATATCACAGCTTACAAGCGCTTCTTATAGCCAGCTGAAAGGCTTTCAGTTCTTGTACTTGGGATTTTCTCACATTCTTCCTTGCAAAAGGCTTCTAGTTCTGTAATATTCTAATATATCAAGGGCTGTATTGTCAAATAGGAGATCGGCAGCATTCTCCCACCTGAGAAAACTGTACTACAATGCCCTTGATAGTGTGTAGAAACACACTCGTCAGCTCTAGTCCTCCTGTAACAACGCAAAAGGACTGGCAACCCTCAGGTATTTATGCGTGCGATTGTATGATAAATTCACCCTGACAGTCTCACACTTCTCTTGGTACCAACAGGTCTCATGGAATATATAAAAGGCAACTGCAACAATTATACTCGGCACTAAACATCGAGGCACGGAAATGCAGCAGAGCTTGTGTATTTCTCAGGATGCATTCTAGTAAAATGCCCGGAAAATGAGCTAAAGACATATTTCAAGGGGCACTATATAAAACCGATGGAAATTTTACTGATTAAATAAAAGGAAAAGCATCGTTTGAAAAATCACAAATGTTTCTAAGATTCAATGCATCGCTTTTTGACCACATCATAGCGATGAACACATCATTGTTCCTGACAATGTCCTAATACAGAAATAAAACTTTATGTTGGTAAACTCAAAAAGCCTTCAGCTGTCACACTGGCTAACGATCTCAAACGATTATAAAGCAGCATTTTGAAAAGCGCTGTTTTAAAATAACAGATACAACACTTACCTTGTCTTCTGGCCAAATGCTTTTCACGGCTTGGCACTCCAACGGTGCTGAAACGAAATTTGTATTTCCTCCTACCTCGTTGGCCCTTCAGTTCTTCTTTTCTCCCTTTGGATGTTTTTTTCCTTCTTCTTTGGATATTGTTTTTTATTTTTGTTTGTTTTTTTTTACTTTGCATGTTTTTCCTTCTTCGGATATTATTTTTTTGGCTTATTTTTTTAGACGATGTTTTTTTCGTCTTCTTTAAAAATTGATTTTTTTCGTCTTCTTTAAATATTGTTTTTTTTTTCATCCTTTTGATGTTGTTTTACGGAACAAGAGCCGTACAGTGCTACTCTATCAGGAGGTAGCGCCAACTGAACGCCTTGAAGCAGTACCCAGCTCTTTTATAGGGAGCGTCAACCCGAAGTCAAGTTCTAGAACGTTGCACTCACTTTTCATTGGTTTCCCAGCTATGCTGTCAGAATAATGTTTGCTGATTGGTCGAAAATTTTAAAACGTACCCGAGTACTGTAAAAAAAACTCAAGATCTTGCTACCCTACGGAGCACCCATAAGGTGATTTTTTTTATACGTTATATGCAGCTATTTGTAGCAGGCCGTAATTAGACTAATCCACCCTTTGTCAATAAAGCCAACAAGAGAACAGGTTGCCCAAAGTTTGCTCAGGTACACGCCACAGCACAACCTTAAAAACACATCCAGCACAAATCACACTAGTGAATGACACAGCAAATCACAGCAATAAAAAAGACCCCTATGGGCAATCCAGCACCCAGACTACAGGTGCCAAAAGGCCCAGCCTGCCTAATAATGAACCCAAAATATACATACAACAAAGAAAAAGACACAAACAAAAAAGAAAATAAAACTAGCCAGCTGCTCCCACTAAACCCCGCTCCCGAGGCCACTAAGCCGGCTGGCTTGATAATACACGATACAACCTCAGATAAAACATATTAAAGCAACACCAGGGAGGTTTACAACCTGATCCTTAAAATTATCGACCCGTAATTCCACCTTGAAAACCCCTAAAGAACAGTAGTTTACCCCATGACTCACTGCCCCATTCAAACAAAAAAAAAACAGGTTTTTGGGGTAACCTTTAGGTCAGCTCTTCAAAACCAGGTATGAGGACTCTTCAGCTAATCAGTCCTCTAATTAGAAATCTAATTAGGGAGTTGCAGCGAAAACCTGCATACACACCGGCCCTTTGCGGATAAGATTGTTCACCCCTGAAACAAGCAAACAGAAAGGCTGCTACACTGCAAATTCAATATGCCCGCCGATGCTCCACCAAATCTATCAGGACCCTGCCTGTCTTTCCCGTGCCTGCTCCTTTGCCAATATGCCCTACCATCGGAACATGCACAGCCATCTCGCCCCGGCTATGCCTCCAGTCCGAACTGCAGTTCCTATACCTGCCTATAATTGCCTGGCTACAATCCATCCCCCAAAATGAAATTGATGACCCAACGATCACAGCTAAGAATTCTATCCCCAAACCACTGGTCTTCCTCCCCAACCGAACGATCATTCACTGACCGTGGTAACTTATAAGGGTTGGTATGATGACCAGTGGTGGACCTCACCGAACGTTTAACTGGTCTCTACACCTCGGGGGGGACATAACCTCCTCCATTATACGAGGCCTACTTGTGGATGCTCTATTGCGACCCCTCCCACCAGCCCTGTCCCCGTAAAATCACAGAGTCCTCATCCGATTCCATTTCTGTTGCCCCTGTGGGCAACCCAGACTCAGGAGACATTACCAGAACATCTTCCCCTGACATAACAACCCCCTGTGGTACTGGACGCAACTCTGTTCGGTGAACTTGACGGACAACCCCGTCCCCCTCCATTGGAGTTGCAGAGTAAACTGCACCCTGATCTTGGGGACACTTGTAACATGCACCCATGATTTGGAACAGCAGCATACCTGTCAAGGTTTGGATTTGAAAATAAAGGAAATTTTCCGGCACCCGCCGTGAGCCATCCCACCACCGCAACCAGGCTCCAGTATCCCTTACATTTTAAGACAGGAAATATAAAATAATATAAATTATATAAAATATAATATAAATATAAATATATAAAATATATAAAATATAAAATAACCATTTGTCATTTATTTTCTATTAATTTTTCATGTTCACTCATGCGGCTCTGTCATTCACTAATGACTTGGATTTTTCATGCCGACTGACATCGTTCCTTCCCCGTGGGAGACAAATCTTACAGAACGCGTGACCCATCCTGCTCCTCTTCAGGAAAGTAAATTCGTCATCTTCGTCATCACCCCTTAAAACAATTACTGAAGCGAGACGGCGCACGCGTTACGGCGACAGATTTAAATTGTGAGTGCACTATATCTCGTCGCAAATGGTGCTTAACCACGGCGGGTCTCAAGCACAGGAGACTCCCAATTTCTAAATGACACACACTTGGCTCACAGCGCAAAGTTGTGTTAAACTTGCTTTGTCTAAAGCAGGCACACACATACGAGTATGATCCTGATAGGTAACTAAGCTATCGGTCTTATGTCCAAGCGCAACATAATTTAGGTTAGAACCTCATAACAAGTATTCCCGTTCGCTAATAGAGAGATCTCTCCCAGGATATATAGAAACGGAGACACTCGTCCGAATTGAACCTGGAAACAAAGCGCTACATCTGAGAATCTCGTCAGACATAGGGTTAAAGTTTACTGCAGTTTAATACGAAAGAACTACAATGAAATCACCGAAAATAAAACAAAATAATATAACTACTAATAATAGAAATAAAAATAACTATAATAAGCCCATATGATCCCGCTTAAATGCCTTCAGATTGCCATGAGTGCGACTTTTGCAACCAGTTGACAGTAGCGCTTCTTCACTGCACGTTCGGTCATAAAAAGTTTAAATTGTGTGCTCAGAATAAGTTTAAACCTTGTGCCTTGTGATTATTAACCAATTTTTATGCTGAATGGTCGGCTCAAACTCAATTGCGAAACACCGTGAGTCTGTTAATGTGTGACTTAAATGGAACTCATTAATAACCAGTATCACGTAATAACCTGGGTTAGAATAGAAGGCTTGTCCAACGAGCTGCGTCACCAGGTAATGTAAACGATCGGTAGCGAAGCTCCCCTCACGGCCAATGAGAGAGAGTCTCGCGATATTTCAGGCGAATTTGAGGTTTCAGAGCGTAGATCGCACAGGCAGGGATTCTTGTGAGCACTCAATGAACGGAGGCTGAAGTTGTGTAAAAGACATGCATTTATTCCTATAACTAACATAAGACAGACATTACACCTAACAAACAATAAACACGAAATAACGGAGTGGACACAAACAATGTAATCATGAAAATGCAATGACCAGATTTAAAATGAGTAACCTTAAAAGGGAAAATACTGTTCTGCAAAGCAAGCAATTTGTGGAAATACTGTCCTAAAGTAATATAGCAGGTGAATAGGAGTTTAGGTTGTTATAAATGAAAGGAAGTTTGTTTACTTGGTTGCAGAGTGGGGGGGGGGGGGTCTTGGCAGTTGGTTGCGGAGGCTGATGAGCTGATGGGTGATGGCACTCAGGGAGGCGCGGTGTTTGCAGCGGTTGTTGGAGTGGAGCCCCTCTGATTCCCTCTCCTGGTGAAGCTTGGGCTTGGTTGCAGTTCTCTGTCCAGCTGGGTCTTCACTGATAGGCTTCAGGAGGGCTTCTTGTGGGCTTCTCTTCTCTTGGGCTGATGTTCTCTGCCTCTCTTCGTGCTGATGGTCTTTTGTTTTCTCCTCCCTTCTGTTTCTCCTCTCCTGGCTTTGTTCTGAGGTGCCAGGTTTTATAGTGTAAAGTTCGTGAATAGGAGTGACCAGGAATTCGACTCCTGGACCAATGGCTGACCATCCATTTGGCGGGCTTTCGGAAGGGGGTCTGTATCAGTCCTTTTGAGATTTATGACCAGAGTGATTTCCCTTGTATTGATGATTTTCGTTAGGCTGGTGTAACTTTTGATATATTCACTTTCGTGGTAACCACTGACCAGATTTGGAAACTGGAGTGATTTTCCATCGGTTTGATACCAAACATGCCATAGCAGCCTAGCGGTTCACACCTCATACCATCTGTAATGATTAATTAATGATTACTTATATTATGTCGTTATGTTATATTACTCACACCTTATTTTATGCCTCACAATCTATATAATTGTAAATATACTGTGTAGCTGCTGGCGCGTTCCAAACTAAATCTCATTGTACTTACAATGTCAATAAAAACATCCATCCATCCATCTAGGCAGGCCAGTGTCGCCTCCATCCTTCCTGAAGTCAGTGATTCCTTTGTCTTTGTGCTGTTTAGTGCCAAATTGTTTGCTGAACTCCAACCTATCAGTTTCTGGACCTCATCTCTGTAAGCTGACTCATAAGAACCAAAGAGATTTACAAATGAGAGGAGGCCATTCGGCCCATCAAGCTCCTTTGAGGAGAACTTAGCTAATAGCTCAAAAATCTTATCTAGCTCTGATTTAAAAGAACCCAGGGTTTTAGCTTGTGTTACAATAACAGGAAGACTATTCCATACTCTAACTACACGCTGTGTACAGAAATGCTTCATCAAATTCGTTTTAAAATGTTCTCCAGCTAATTTCCACTTATGGCCACGAGTTCTGGTATTTAAACTAACATTGAAATAGCCATTTGGCTGAACAGCATCCAGACCTGTTAGAATCTTAAACACCTGGATTATGTCCCCCCTTAGTCTCCTTTGCTCGAGGCTAAACAGATTCAGCTCAGCTAACCTCTCCTCATTAGACATTCCTCTAAGACCAGGAATCATTCTCGTTGCCCTACGTTGCACCTTTTCCAAGGCAGCAATGTCCTTCTTAAGGTATGGTAACCAAACCCGCACACAATATTCTAGGTGGGGTCTTACCAAGGAATTATATTATCGTAGCATCACTTGCCTTGTCTTAAACTCCACACACCTAGAGATGCAATGTGCCTTCTCGCGTGGTGTTCCTGCAGAGGGAGTCTGTGAGTGCTGGAGATTGGGGGAGGGGGCAGTGTGGCTATGTCTGCTCTGTGTTCCTCCAGACGAGCAAAGAAGCTGTTTAGCTCCTTTGCTAAAAGGGCGTTGCTGTTAACAGTGACGGTGTTGTTGCCTTTGAAGTTTGTAATGTGTTGTATTCCCTGCCACACCCACTGTGGGTTGTTGTATGTGAAGTAGACCTCTATTTTCTGTTTCTCTGCCTGCCTGGCAACCTTGATGCCCCTATTCAGGTTAGCTCTGGCTGCACTCTGTGTTCTTGACTGCGCTGTCTTGTCCTGTAGTATTGTATTGTTGCTCTTGTGTTTATCTTGCACTTTCTCCCTCTGTTTGTGCTCCTTTCACTCTGTATAGTTCTATCTTGCCCGCACTTGTGTCATCTTGTGTTGTTTCTGTTTTTCTTCTTTGTGTTGCACCGTGGTCCAGGAGGAACAATGTTTCCTTTCACTGTGTACTGTGTATATTGCTGAAATAACAATAAACCCACTTGACCACCTGCCTCAATTCATCCTGAAGAGTTTTCCAATGTTGTTCAAAGGTCTGTTTGTTTCGAGTGAAGGACACGCCCCTGGACGTGCTGGATAAGGGGACCACAGATCAGTGTCCTCAGTCCTGCTTCTCCCTTCAAAGCTGAGAGGAAGATGACCCGCCTGCTGCTTCTGGTTTTGGCTTATGGAGCTCTGCTTATCTCCACAGAGGCCCAGCAAGATTACCACAGTCTCCCTGCACTCACAAGACGGCCATTAAACTCGCAGTCGAAAATGCTCATCAAGGAACCCGTCAGCACATGAATTTCTATAACATCCAGGGCCGTCCGAAGGTAACTGCTGAGAAAGTGTTTACAAAAGTGTGAAACTTTCATCATCTGCAAGCTGAACTAATGAGTATCACATTGATTTTGATGTTTTAATTTCAATGCATATGATGCTTAATGTCTCTTCACAATGAAAGTGATGGTTGTATATCTCAGCCCTGGTCAATTTTACCTTCTCACAGTTTCTCTCTGAATCTGCTGCAGTCAAGTCTGTGACAGTTTGCCATTTTTTGGGTGATTATTGTTTGTTATATTGCCTTTAAAACAGTTGTAGGCAATTTTGTATATAACGTGTTTATGTGATTTAGATCAGCAGTGAATACATTGACATTGAGATTCTCTTGAGAGCAACAAAATGTCCAAAGTCAACTGCAACAGACCATCGGGCTGACTGTATTTTCATGGACAAGAGGGTAAGTAAAGAGTCACTGTGACTGTGAGCATTGGACATATCAGTTAGCAAATTAATTTAGGTTCATGTTAACTTTTTTGATGCCCTGCGGGGGAAAGTTAGCCAACAATAAAGTAACAAATACATAGGTGGCCTCAAAGAGCCAGTTCCTTCACCTTATTCTCAAATTTTAGTAGGTTTACAGGCTTAAAGGCTGGATTACCAGGCAGAAGCAAATGCTAATCATCTGAGGGGTGACCTGTAGATTATGCTTCGAGCTATGAACCCTAGCTGGCCTTATTTAAAGACCTGTGGGCTGTACTACAAAGCGGGTTTTACATACCCAGAGTTAACTCAATCGAGCCAGGTTAACTAAAACTCATTGTTGAAATCAGCCTTAAATGGCAGTGTGGTGTTTTGTGGTGAAAGGGCAGGACTTAACTCTTGTTTTAATTAGAAAGCCAGTAATTAAACCTGGTCAGAGCAGGGTAGATGTGCAGTGTGAATTACCCTTTAAATTTACCTCTTTAAATAGTGAACTACAGGACCACTTAGCTTGATCGGAGGACAGTATTTTAATACAGAGCAGTGTTCAGTTAAACGGGATTTGTTGTTCATACTTTTAGATGAACTTGCTTTGTATAATATAGCCTTATGGTGACCCTGCTTTGGAAGCTCTTTCCTCTAAAATTGTTCTGTGTCATTAAACCCTGCACTCCAGCAGCTCTGCCTTAAATCATTAGATATATCTTTACTACACCTTCTCTCACTGTATTTATTGCCCACCACTCTTTAAATACTGTTTTTGTGTGTCTGTGTGTTTTTGCAGCCATTCATTAACTGTAGAGTTTGCAGCAGACGGTCTGGTAATGATCTTACACATCCATCAAATGACTGTGTACCAAACAAGAAAGTGGATGAAGTAAGTGTAGAGAGTCTTAGCATTATGGAAATGTAACAGGTGTGTGAATTGTGTCTAAACATGTGGTTAAACTTTGATTGTGTTTGTACATGCAAAAATTTGATCAGAGTACTGTTTATTAATGACAATGTTACTTTTAATCTGAACAACAGTGGCAGCACCAAGGAAAAGCTTGGGGGGGGGGGCTCTAGCTCCTCCTCCAATGACCATAGTACCCCCACAGCACCCCCAAAATATTGGTTTCATTTTTTCTTTAACTATCTGTAAAATCTGTATATTGTGTAAGACATTTTTGCGGTTTTTACAGCATACTTGTAGTGTATTTTTTCTTCAAAGTACACATAGAGGCTCTGTGAGCTAGACGTTAGAATTTCATATTTTATCCTATTTTATCCATGCTGTAGCTTATCGTGCTGTGTGCTTCTATACACCATCTACATAAGCTGAAAAGCTAAAGCACCCGGTCTAAATAATCTCACTCCCCTATAGCACCTGTAGCATTAAGTCACTGGCGCTGCCACTGCTGAATAAACGACTCCAATCTGACTAAACCGCTTAACTTTTCCTCCCCATGTTACATTTCAGGACAAACGACGTAATATGTGTCCTTCTGATAAACCTCTTCTCAGACCTAAAACTGCTTGGCTTCCAAGGACACTAAAGAAGCTGAAGGAGACCGTCTGGCTGTTTCTGATGGCTGATGGTCCTGCAATGTGGACCAGAGGAGGAAACTGGGAGGGAAAATGCTTTGCTTTATATCATGCCCACCCAAAGCCCCCAGTGAGTAAGCCATAGGCGCCGATAGCATGGAAAAACTCCCAAGAAGGAAGAAACCTTGGGAGGGACCAAACTCAAAGGGGGAGCCCATCCTCCTGGGGCCGGCAAAGTGTAGGTGCAGGATCACAAAAATAACTTGACGAGAGAAACGAGAGAATTCGACTGTCCCTCACAAAAACTGTAAAGTTTTAGTGGCTAAATTGCTTTTTCTATGCCTTTTCAAACAGGAGGAGATTTGTTTGGCTATACGTAGAAATTTTCTATACAATTTAGACAGCACAGAATCATTAACCTACTTTAATGCATTTATTAATACAACCACATATTTCACACATTTTGACATCAGTCATGCAGTGAAGATACAGTCTCTTTATTTCTTGACGCCAAACCTCCCCATTAATCCGGGCTTGGGACCGACACCTAGTTGAGCTGGCTTTCTCCCTTAAGTGGCTGGGTTAGGCTAAACTATGTACATATTTATGAAGACTACTATAAATTTATAAAGACCTCCCTAAATATGTAGTCTAACAAAACGCAGTTTAAAGAAGGTAGCCTACCTGGTAAACAAAGAAATTAAAAGGCCCACAGCATATAATCGGGCTATATCCAAGCAGTTTTTAAGAACGTAACCTACATGGCGAAATTGAATTACTTTCTGGACCAACAAACGCAACCAGACATGAACATTATGCACCTTCCTAGTCTTGATGTATGTCGTCATACAGATGAGGACGTTAAGGCAGCCTTTAGGTCCGACCCATCATGCACTGCAGTTTTTTGCAAATTCCTCAGATGGAAAACCATTAAATACCTCTTCTATTACCTTATATTACCTTATATTCATGTAATAAATATACAAATATCAATTAGTTGGAAATCAGCCAGACAGACGTAATTACTACAAATGGTTTCCACTGTATTTGTGACTCTGAGTGCCGCAGGCTTGGATGCAGTGCCGCACCATTTTGTAAGTATATTAATAAATATTAATGAGACATCACCTACCACCCTGCAAAAAAGAAATTTGCCGCTCGTCCCCCTGCACATGAACCAACATGGCTGTGTCAACCAGCGGAGCTCCGGAGCCTCTGGAGAAACACGCGGCAAAAAAGGCTCGCATACGGTCTTCCAGAGTTTGGGAATACTTCAGTCATGACACCTTTTCTGCGCCTCTACTGTAGCTGGCGTTAATGACGCTGTTTCAGCCATTTTATATTTTCTGTTTACTTATTCTGTCATGTAAGACTGAGACAAATTATCGTTTACGACTATTCTTACACACTGTAGCCTGACTTGCTGACTTAAGTAAGCTTAACTATAAGCTACCTTTGCTAGTGTTTGTGAATAACATGTTTCTCTAGTTATGAAATTATTCCATGTTTTAGCATCTGTTTCAACATTAAAGTCAAATTGGTATATTGAAATATGTAAAAACTATTGAACTATTAGCTTAAGTCTAACATAGAAAATCCTACTGAATCTCTTAAGATTTTCCTTTTTTGTTAATGCACTAATGTTTAAGAAGTGTCTTAAATTGAAATTTCAGATTTGTGTGTGGGTGGGAGTGGGTGAATTGTATTAAATTCATACATTCATTCTTTTGGCTCAGACATTACTGACCTAAAACAAATTGAGGCATTGGGTAAGTGCTTAAATTAGCTACTAAATGGCAAAAAATATTCTAAATATCACATTTTCCATTCTTCGGTATAATTTTAATGAATCACCTATGCTGCCAAACATTAACGCATAGATTGTCACAACACTCTATGTTTTAGTTCTTCTTTATGTGTATAGGACGGTGTGTGATGGTTCTGGTGGTGGGTGGTGGCCGACGCTGCTCGCGATGTTTGGCTATGCTGCAGTCCCAGGGACCAAGTTGGAACACATTTCCACCTTCAAGCTTAGGTGGAAAAACGGCACCGAGACCCAGCAGCAGGACAACTTCTTGTCCAGACAACCAGCCCTGCTTCATCATTGAAGTAAGCCTGTGAACAGGAGCGAGATGTACTTCTGCAGTGGATGTTATAGCGGAAAGAACATCCCCATCCTCACGTCTGCCGGAGTGCCCCCTCAAGTGGGTGTGTGACTTAACTCGATGGATGAATTGGACAGAATGTACTGTTACTAGAGGTCGACCGATATGGGTTTTTCAAGTCAAGGGTCAGGCGATGGCCGATATATGCTGCTGATTTTTTTTGGCCGATAATTGGACGTTTTCCCCTCTATTTGCATGGTAAAATATCACACTAATAATAACAAACGATACACAAAATTTCTCAATTTAGCATTTATTGAATACTCAACTTGGAAACAATAACACATTTATAAACAATAAAAATAGCAGCATCAGAATCTCTGTTAGTGCACAATATAGCAGCAAACTCCTCATGTTTGACGGAAGGAAATTTGTAAACAATACAAAAAGGAATAAGCATGTTATCTTTAGTTGTAATCCCACTTCCAGTCCCTGAGTCTTACTCACCACACTCATACTTCACAGCAAACAGACAGCAGTTAATTAACCAGAAGAGAAAAATGCAAAAACACAACAGAACTTGTAAATAATAACAAACTAATAGACAATAAAAATAGCAGCATCAGAATCTCTATTAGTGCCAAATATAGCAGCAAACTCCTCATGTCTGACGGAAGGAAAATTTGTAAATACACAAAGGAATGAGCACATCTTCAGTTTTAATCCCATTTCCAGTCCCTGAGTCTTCCTCATCCCACAAGCAGGCAAGGCATGTCACCCCGGTTGTGTGACACTTATTTTATATAATAAAATAAGTGCCCCTGCGGCCCCAGAGCCCGAGCAGCCGTCTCCGCTGCCTGCAGCTACCGCGCCCACGTCCGAGGCGCTTTCCCTGCCTGCAGCTCCCGGGCAGGCGCCCCCTCTGCAGCCTGCAGCTCCAGTCCCTGGCCCCACTCCAGTCCCTTCTCCCCCTGTGACTCTGGTACCCTCACCCCGACGAGCCCGACCCCGGCCGCAGGTCCTTATGTCTGTGTCCCATAAGGGGAGAGGACACAGACGCACGGCTGGGGTCCCACCCGCCCAGCCCCCTGGCTCGCCCTCCCTCGCCGGCGCTAGGGCTTGGTCGGCACCTGCGGGTCCTGGCCCTCCGGGTCGGCTGTCGTCTGCGGGTCCCCCTCCGCGGCCTCGTCGCCCTGCCTCGGTCCCTCCTCGGCGTCTTATCGGTTGCCTGCGGGCCCCCCGACGGCGGCTCCTCATTCGCCTGCTGGTCCTCCCGCTCTGGCGTGTCGGAGGACGTCGCCGTCTGCTGCGGCTCCCCCTCTCTCCTTGCCCTCGCCAGGGTCCCTTCCAGCTCCTTCGTCCCCTTCCCTGGTCTCCCCTCCGACTCCCTCCTTCGTCCCTGCGTCTGTCCCTCACCCCGTCTCCTCGGCCCCTCCGGCTCCGGCCTCCCGGCCGCCTGCAGCCCTTCCGGCTGCCTCCCGTCGCCCGCTTGGGTCTCCCTCGGGCTCCTCTTGGTTCCCCCTCCTTCTCTCCCTGGCCTCCGTCTTTGTCCCTCCTGCCTCTGCTCCCCCTCGCTTTGTTCCTCCTGTCTCTGTCCCTCCTCTCTTTGTCCCTCGTCCCTCTGGCTTCTGCTCCTCTTTCCCCGATGTTCCCTTCGTTCACTCCCGGTCCTTTTGTCCTGCCTGTTCCCTCCGTGTCCCCCTTTCTGATCTGTTTCTCTGCCTTTCCTGTCTTATGTCAAGTCTTGTCCTGGCTCCTTCCCCTGTGCCAGTTCTGTCTGTCCGTTCTGTTCCCTGTCCCTCATTAATGAGGTTTTATATAGATATACATATATGCCCGGCTTGTCCGCTCCTCGTGTGTGCCACGCCCCCTGATTACCCACGTGTGCTTCCCTGATCGTCTCCTGCTTTGCCCGATTACTTTGATTAGTCATGACCTATTTTAAGTCCTGGTCTTACCTGTTTTCCCTGTCCGTCATTGTAGTTTGTCAATGCCTGCGTTCCGTCCTGCTCTACCCGCTCCGTTTCCCCGATTAAAGACCCGTTTTCACAAACACAAAAAAAACTATATGTATACATATACATACACTGAACAAAAATATAAACGCAACACTTTTGTTTTTTGCTCCCATTTTTCATGAGATGGACTTAAAGATCTACAATTCATTCCAGATACACAATATTACCATTTCTCTCAAACATTTCTCACAAATCAGTCTAAATGTGTGATAGTGAGCACTTCTGCTTTGCTGAGATAATCCATCCCACCTCACAGGTGTGCCACATCAAGATGCTGATCTGACATCATGGGTAGTGCACAGGTGTACCTTATACTGCCCACAATAAAAAGGCCACCCTGGAATGTGCAGTTTTGTCTCACAGCAAAATGCCACAGATGCCACAAGCATTGAGGGGAGCGTGCAATTGGCATGCTGACAGCAGGAATGTCAACCAGATCTGTTGCTCGTGCATTGAATGTTCATTTCTCAACCATAAGCCGTCTCCAAAGGCGTTTCAGAGAATATGGCAGTACATCCAACCGGCCTCACAACCGCAGACCACGTGTAACCACACCAGCCCAGGACCTCCACATCCAGCAGGTTCACCTCCAAGATCGTCTGAGACCAGCCACTCAGACAGATGATGCACGGCCCCATGTTGCAAGGATCTGTACACAGTTCTTGGAAGCTGAAAATGTCCCAGTTCTTGCATGGCCAGCATACTCACCGGACATGTCACCCGTTGAGCATGTTTGGGATGTGCTTGACCGGCGTATACGACAGCGTGTACCAGTTCCCACTAATATCCAACAACTTCGCACAGCCATTGAAGAGGAGTGGACCAACATTCCACAGGCCACAATTGACAATCTGATAAACTCTATGCGAAGAAGATGTGTTGCATTGTATGAGGCAAATGGTGGTCACACCAGATACTGACCGGTTCTGAGTCCCCAGACCCCCAATAAAGCAAAAAACTGCACATTCCTGGGTGGCCTTTTATTGTGGGCAGTATAAGGTACACCTGTGCACTACCCATGATGTCAGATCAGCATCTTGATGTGGCACACCTGTGAGGTGGGATGGATTATCTCAGCAAAGCAGAAGTGCTCACTATCACACATTTAGACTGATTTGTGAGAAATGTTTGAGAGAAATGGTAATATTGTGTATCTGGAATGAATTGTAGGTCTTTAAGTCCATCTCATGAAAAATGGGAGCAGAAACAAGAGTGTTGCGTTTATATTTTTGTTCAGTATATATATTTATGGGTGTATCGAGACTAGATGGTCAGTATGGATAACTAAGGTGCACTAAAACTGGGTGAGCAGGCAAGGCATGTCACCCAGGTTGTGTGACAATTATTTATATATAAATGTATATATGTATATATATATTCCATCCACCATCCCTCCTTTACAGAGAACTGCGTTATTTTTATTGTCCATTACGAAAAAAATAAAAAAACTATATATATATATATATATATATATATACATATATATTTATGGGTGTATCGAGACTAGATGGTCATTATGGATAACTAAGGTGCACTAAAACTGGGTGAGCAGGCAAGGCATGTCACCCAGGTTGTGTGACAATTATTTTATATAAATGTATATATATATATATATATTCCATCCACCATCCCTCCTTTACGGAGAACTGCGTTATTTTTCTTTTCTATTGCTAATAAAAAAACTATATATATGTACATATATATATATATATATATATATATATATATATATATAATATATATATATATATATATATATGGGTGTATCGAGACTAGATGGTCAGTATGGATAACTAAGGTGCACTAAAATTGGGTGAGCAGGCAAGGCATGTCACCCAGGTTGTGTGACAATTATTTTATATATATGCATATACATATTCCATCCACCATCCCTCCTTTATGGAGAACTGCGTTATTTTATTGTCTATTGCAAAAAAAAAACAGAAAAACTATATATATATATATATATATATATATATATATATATATACATATATATTCATGGGTGTATCGAGACTAGATGGTCATTCTGGATAACTAAAGTGCACTAAAATTGGGTGAGCAGGCAAGGCATGTCACCCAGGTTGTGTGACAATTATTTTATATAAATGTATATATATATATATATATATATATATATATATATATATATATATATATATATTCCATCCACCATCCCTCCTTTACGGAGAACTGCGTTATTTTTCTTTTTTATTGCTAATAAAAAAACTATATATATATACATATATATTTATGGGTTGTATCGAGACTAGATGGTCATTATGAATAACTAAGGTGCACTAAAATTGGTTGAGCAGGCAAGGCATGTCACCCCGGTTGTGTGACAATTATTTTATATATATATTCCATCCACCATCCCTCCTTTACGGAGGACTGCTTTATTTTTAATATCCATTGCGAAAAAAAAACACAAGAAAAAGAAAAAATATCTATATATATACATATATATATATATATATATATGGGTGTGTCGAGACTAGATGGTCAGTATGGATAACTAAAGTGCACTAAAATTGGGTGAGCAGGCAAGGCATGTCACCCAGGTTGTGTGACAATTATTTTATATAAATGTATATATATATATATATATATATATATATATATATATATATATATATATATATATATATTATATATATATTCCATCCACCATCCCTCCTTTACGGAGAACTGTGTTATTTTTCTTTTCTATTGCTAATAAAAAAACTATATATATGTACATATATATATATATATATGGGTGTATCGAGACTAGTTGGTCATTATGGATAACTAAGTTGCACTAAAATTGGGTGAGCAGGCAAGGCATGTCACCCAGGTTGTGTGACAATTATTTTATATATATGTATATATATATTCCATCCACCATCCCTCCTTTATGGAGAACTGCGCTATTTTTATTGTCTATTGCAAAAAAAAAAAAAAAAAAAAACAATACATATATATACATATATATTTATGGGTGTATCGAGACTAGCTGGTCATTATGAATAACTAAGGTGCACTAAAATTGGGTGAGCAGGCAAGGCATGTCACCCCGGTTGTGTGACAATTATTTTATATATATATTCCATCCAACTTCCCTCCTTTACGGAGAACTGCGTTATTTTTATTGTCCATTGCGAAAAAAAAAAAACTATATATATACATATATATTTATGGGTGTATCGAGACTAGTTGGTCATTATGGATAACAAAGGTGCACTAAAATTGGGTGAGCAGGCAAGGCATGTCTCCCCAGTTGTGTGACAATTATTTTATATAAATGTATATATATATTCCCTCCACCACCCCTCCTTTACGGAGGACTGCTTTATTTTTAATATCCATTGCGAAAAAAAAACACAAGAAAAGAAAAAATATCTATATATACATATATATATATATATATATATATATATATATATGGGTGTGTCGAGACTAGATGGTCAGTATGGATAACTGAGGTGCACTAAAATTGGGTGAGCAGGCAAGGCATGTCACCCAGGTTGTGTGACAATTATTTTATATATATGCATATACATATTCCATCCACCATCCCTCCTTTACGGAGAACATGCGTTATTTTTATTGTCTATTGCAAAAAAAAAAACAGAAAAACTATATATATATATATATATATATATATATATACATATATATTCACATGGGTGTATCGAGACTAGATGGTCATTATGGATAACTAAAGTGCACTAAAATTGGGTGAGCAGGCAAGGCATGTCACCCAGGTTGTGTGACAATTATTTTATATAAATGTATATATATATATATATTCCATCCACCATCCCTCCTTTACGGAGAACTGCGTTATTTTTCTTTTCTATTGCTAATAAAAAAACTATATATATATACATATATATTTATGGGTGTATCGAGACTAGATGGTCATTAATGAATAACTAAGGTGCACTAAAATTGGGTGAGCAGGCAAGGCATGTCACCCCGGTTGTGTGACAATTATTTTATATATATATTCCATCCACCATCCCTCCTTTACGGAGGACTGCTTTATTTTTAATATCCATTGCGAAAAAAAAAACACAAGAAAAAGAAAAAATATCTATATATATATATACATATATATATTGGGTGTGTCGAGACTAGATGGTCAGTATGGATAACTAAAGTGCACTAAAATTGGGTGAGCAGGCAAGGCATGTCACCCAGGTTGTGTGACAATTATTTTATATAAATGTATATATATATATATATATATATATATATATATATATATATATATATATATATATATATATATATATATTCCATCCACCATCCCTCCTTTACGGAGAACTGCGTTATTTTTCTTTTCTATTGCTAATAAAAAAACTATATATATGTACATATATATATATATATATGGGTGTATCGAGACTAGTTGGTCATTATGGATAACTAAGTTGCACTAAAATTGGGTGAGCAGGCAAGGCATGTCACCCAGGTTGTGTGACAATTATTTTATATATATATGTATATATATATTCCCTCCACCACCCCTCCTTTACGGAGGACTGCTTTATTTTTAATATCCATTGCGAAAAAAAAACACAAGAAAAAGAAAAAATATCTATATATATATACATATATATATATATATATATACATATATATATATATATATGGGTGTGTCGAGACTAGATGGTCAGTATGGATAACTAAAGTGCACTAAAATTGGGTGAGCAGGCAAGGCATGTCACCCAGGTTGTGTGACAATTATTTTATATAAATGTATATATATATATATATATATATATATATATATATATATATATATATATATTCCATCCACCATCCCTCCTTTACGGAGAACTGCGTTATTTTTCTTTTCTATTGCTAATAAAAAAACTATATATATGTACATATATATATATATATATGGGTGTATCGAGACTAGTTGGTCATTATGGATAACTAAGTTGCACTAAAATTGGGTGAGCAGGCAAGGCATGTCACCCAGGTTGTGTGACAATTATTTTATATATATATGTATATATATATTCCCTCCACCACCCCTCCTTTACGGAGGACTGCTTTATTTTTAATATCCATTGCGAAAAAAAAACACAAGAAAAAGAAAAAATATCTATATATATACATATATATATATATATATATATATATATATATATGGGTGTGTCGAGACTAGATGGTCAGTATGGATAACTAAGGTGCACTAAAATTGGGTGAGCAGGCAAGGCATGTCACCCAGGTTGTGTGACAATTATTTTATATAAATGTATATATATATATATATATTCCATCCACCATCCCTCCTTTACGGAGAACTGCGTTATTTTTCTTTTCTATTGCTAATAAAAAAACTATATATATATGTACATATATATATATATATGGGTGTATCGAGACTAGTTGGTCATTATGGATAACTAAGTTGCACTAAAATTGGGTGAGCAGGCAAGGCATGTCACCCAAGTTGTGTGACAATTATTTTATATATATGTATATATATATTCCATCCACCATCCCTCCTTTATGGAGAACTGCGTTATTTTTATTGTCTATTGCAAAAAAAAAAACAAAAAAAACTATATATATATACATATATATTTATGGGTGTATCGAGACTAGATGGTCATTATGAATAACTAAGGTGCACTAAAACTGGGTGAGCAGGCAAGGCATGTCACCCAGGTTGTGTGACAATTATTTTATATATATGTATATATATATTCCATCCACCATCCCTCCTTTATGGAGAACTGCGTTATTTTTATTGTCTATTGCAAAAAAAAAAACAAAAAAAACTATATATATATATACATATATATATATGGGTGTATCGAGACTAGAAGGTCATTATGCATAACTAAAGTGCACTAAAATTGGGTGAGCAGGAAAGGCATGTCACCCCAGTTGTGTGACAATTATTTTATATATATGTATATATATATATATATTCCCTCCACCACCCCTCCTCTACGGAGGACTGCTTTATTTTTATTTCCATTGCAAAAATAAAAAATTTTAAAACACAAAAAAAAAAAAAAACGAAAATAATAATAATAAAAATAATTTTGAATGTGTATTCAAATAAGTTTGAATGTGTGTGAACTATATATAAATATATATATACACATGCATATACAGAAATATATACACACACACACATATATATATATACACACACACACACAGACACACACTCACATAAACACATACACACACTGTGTACAGTCTTATGCAAAGGTTTGGCACCCCTTGACAAATAACATCTTTTCAATTACAAAAGCAACAATATCAGTTAATACAGTCTCTTTAGGAACTGGGGGAAAAATACACAATATTTTCAGCAAACATTGATGAATAGTTACTTTTTATGCCATAAATTGAACAAAATTACAAAATAAAAACATTATTATGGCACTCTGCAAAAGTTTGGGCACCCTACGTAATCAGTACTTAGTAACACCTCCTCTGCCAGATATCACAGCTTACAAGCGCTTCTTATAGCCAGCTGAAAGGCTTTCAGTTCTTGTACTTGGGATTTTCTCACATTCTTCCTTGCAAAAGGCTTCTAGTTCTGTAATATTCTAATATATCAAGGGCTGTATTGTCAAATAGGAGATCGGCAGCATTCTCCCACCTGAGAAAACTGTACTACAATGCCCTTGATAGTGTGTAGAAACACACTCGTCAGCTCTAGTCCTCCTGTAACAACGCAAAAGGACTGGCAACCCTCAGGTATTTATGCGTGCGATTGTATGATAAATTCACCCTGACAGTCTCACACTTCTCTTGGTACCAACAGGTCTCATGGAATATATAAAAGGCAACTGCAACAATTATACTCGGCACTAAACATCGAGGCACGGAAATGCAGCAGAGCTTGTGTATTTCTCAGGATGCATTCTAGTAAAATGCCCGGAAAATGAGCTAAAGACATATTTCAAGGGGCACTATATAAAACCGATGGAAATTTTACTGATTAAATAAAAGGAAAAGCATCGTTTGAAAAATCACAAATGTTTCTAAGATTCAATGCATCGCTTTTTGACCACATCATAGCGATGAACACATCATTGTTCCTGACAATGTCCTAATACAGAAATAAAACTTTATGTTGGTAAACTCAAAAAGCCTTCAGCTGTCACACTGGCTAACGATCTCAAACGATTATAAAGCAGCATTTTGAAAAGCGCTGTTTTAAAATAACAGATACAACACTTACCTTGTCTTCTGGCCAAATGCTTTTCACGGCTTGGCACTCCAACGGTGCTGAAACGAAATTTGTATTTCCTCCTACCTCGTTGGCCCTTCAGTTCTTCTTTTCTCCCTTTGGATGTTTTTTTCCTTCTTCTTTGGATATTGTTTTTTATTTTTGTTTGTTTTTTTTTACTTTGCATGTTTTTCCTTCTTCGGATATTATTTTTTTGGCTTATTTTTTTAGACGATGTTTTTTTCGTCTTCTTTAAAAATTGATTTTTTTCGTCTTCTTTAAATATTGTTTTTTTTTTCATCCTTTTGATGTTGTTTTACGGAACAAGAGCCGTACAGTGCTACTCTATCAGGAGGTAGCGCCAACTGAACGCCTTGAAGCAGTACCCAGCTCTTTTATAGGGAGCGTCAACCCGAAGTCAAGTTCTAGAACGTTGCACTCACTTTTCATTGGTTTCCCAGCTATGCTGTCAGAATAATGTTTGCTGATTGGTCGAAAATTTTAAAACGTACCCGAGTACTGTAAAAAAAACTCAAGATCTTGCTACCCTACGGAGCACCCATAAGGTGATTTTTTTTATACGTTATATGCAGCTATTTGTAGCAGGCCGTAATTAGACTAATCCACCCTTTGTCAATAAAGCCAACAAGAGAACAGGTTGCCCAAAGTTTGCTCAGGTACACGCCACAGCACAACCTTAAAAACACATCCAGCACAAATCACACTAGTGAATGACACAGCAAATCACAGCAATAAAAAAGACCCCTATGGGCAATCCAGCACCCAGACTACAGGTGCCAAAAGGCCCAGCCTGCCTAATAATGAACCCAAAATATACATACAACAAAGAAAAAGACACAAACAAAAAAGAAAATAAAACTAGCCAGCTGCTCCCACTAAACCCCGCTCCCGAGGCCACTAAGCCGGCTGGCTTGATAATACACGATACAACCTCAGATAAAACATATTAAAGCAACACCAGGGAGGTTTACAACCTGATCCTTAAAATTATCGACCCGTAATTCCACCTTGAAAACCCCTAAAGAACAGTAGTTTACCCCATGACTCACTGCCCCATTCAAACAAAAAAAAAACAGGTTTTTGGGGTAACCTTTAGGTCAGCTCTTCAAAACCAGGTATGAGGACTCTTCAGCTAATCAGTCCTCTAATTAGAAATCTAATTAGGGAGTTGCAGCGAAAACCTGCATACACACCGGCCCTTTGCGGATAAGATTGTTCACCCCTGAAACAAGCAAACAGAAAGGCTGCTACACTGCAAATTCAATATGCCCGCCGATGCTCCACCAAATCTATCAGGACCCTGCCTGTCTTTCCCGTGCCTGCTCCTTTGCCAATATGCCCTACCATCGGAACATGCACAGCCATCTCGCCCCGGCTATGCCTCCAGTCCGAACTGCAGTTCCTATACCTGCCTATAATTGCCTGGCTACAATCCATCCCCCAAAATGAAATTGATGACCCAACGATCACAGCTAAGAATTCTATCCCCAAACCACTGGTCTTCCTCCCCAACCGAACGATCATTCACTGACCGTGGTAACTTATAAGGGTTGGTATGATGACCAGTGGTGGACCTCACCGAACGTTTAACTGGTCTCTACACCTCGGGGGGGACATAACCTCCTCCATTATACGAGGCCTACTTGTGGATGCTCTATTGCGACCCCTCCCACCAGCCCTGTCCCCGTAAAATCACAGAGTCCTCATCCGATTCCATTTCTGTTGCCCCTGTGGGCAACCCAGACTCAGGAGACATTACCAGAACATCTTCCCCTGACATAACAACCCCCTGTGGTACTGGACGCAACTCTGTTCGGTGAACTTGACGGACAACCCCGTCCCCCTCCATTGGAGTTGCAGAGTAAACTGCACCCTGATCTTGGGGACACTTGTAACATGCACCCATGATTTGGAACAGCAGCATACCTGTCAAGGTTTGGATTTGAAAATAAAGGAAATTTTCCGGCACCCGCCGTGAGCCATCCCACCACCGCAACCAGGCTCCAGTATCCCTTACATTTTAAGACAGGAAATATAAAATAATATAAATTATATAAAATATAATATAAATATAAATATATAAAATATATAAAATATAAAATAACCATTTGTCATTTATTTTCTATTAATTTTTCATGTTCACTCATGCGGCTCTGTCATTCACTAATGACTTGGATTTTTCATGCCGACTGACATCGTTCCTTCCCCGTGGGAGACAAATCTTACAGAACGCGTGACCCATCCTGCTCCTCTTCAGGAAAGTAAATTCGTCATCTTCGTCATCACCCCTTAAAACAATTACTGAAGCGAGACGGCGCACGCGTTACGGCGACAGATTTAAATTGTGAGTGCACTATATCTCGTCGCAAATGGTGCTTAACCACGGCGGGTCTCAAGCACAGGAGACTCCCAATTTCTAAATGACACACACTTGGCTCACAGCGCAAAGTTGTGTTAAACTTGCTTTGTCTAAAGCAGGCACACACATACGAGTATGATCCTGATAGGTAACTAAGCTATCGGTCTTATGTCCAAGCGCAACATAATTTAGGTTAGAACCTCATAACAAGTATTCCCGTTCGCTAATAGAGAGATCTCTCCCAGGATATATAGAAACGGAGACACTCGTCCGAATTGAACCTGGAAACAAAGCGCTACATCTGAGAATCTCGTCAGACATAGGGTTAAAGTTTACTGCAGTTTAATACGAAAGAACTACAATGAAATCACCGAAAATAAAACAAAATAATATAACTACTAATAATAGAAATAAAAATAACTATAATAAGCCCATATGATCCCGCTTAAATGCCTTCAGATTGCCATGAGTGCGACTTTTGCAACCAGTTGACAGTAGCGCTTCTTCACTGCACGTTCGGTCATAAAAAGTTTAAATTGTGTGCTCAGAATAAGTTTAAACCTTGTGCCTTGTGATTATTAACCAATTTTTATGCTGAATGGTCGGCTCAAACTCAATTGCGAAACACCGTGAGTCTGTTAATGTGTGACTTAAATGGAACTCATTAATAACCAGTATCACGTAATAACCTGGGTTAGAATAGAAGGCTTGTCCAACGAGCTGCGTCACCAGGTAATGTAAACGATCGGTAGCGAAGCTCCCCTCACGGCCAATGAGAGAGAGTCTCGCGATATTTCAGGCGAATTTGAGGTTTCAGAGCGTAGATCGCACAGGCAGGGATTCTTGTGAGCACTCAATGAACGGAGGCTGAAGTTGTGTAAAAGACATGCATTTATTCCTATAACTAACATAAGACAGACATTACACCTAACAAACAATAAACACGAAATAACGGAGTGGACACAAACAATGTAATCATGAAAATGCAATGACCAGATTTAAAATGAGTAACCTTAAAAGGGAAAATACTGTTCTGCAAAGCAAGCAATTTGTGGAAATACTGTCCTAAAGTAATATAGCAGGTGAATAGGAGTTTAGGTTGTTATAAATGAAAGGAAGTTTGTTTACTTGGTTGCAGAGTGGGGGGGGGGGGTCTTGGCAGTTGGTTGCGGAGGCTGATGAGCTGATGGGTGATGGCACTCAGGGAGGCGCGGTGTTTGCAGCGGTTGTTGGAGTGGAGCCCCTCTGATTCCCTCTCCTGGTGAAGCTTGGGCTTGGTTGCAGTTCTCTGTCCAGCTGGGTCTTCACTGATAGGCTTCAGGAGGGCTTCTTGTGGGCTTCTCTTCTCTTGGGCTGATGTTCTCTGCCTCTCTTCGTGCTGATGGTCTTTTGTTTTCTCCTCCCTTCTGTTTCTCCTCTCCTGGCTTTGTTCTGAGGTGCCAGGTTTTATAGTGTAAAGTTCGTGAATAGGAGTGACCAGGAATTCGACTCCTGGACCAATGGCTGACCATCCATTTGGCGGGCTTTCGGAAGGGGGTCTGTATCAGTCCTTTTGAGATTTATGACCAGAGTGATTTCCCTTGTATTGATGATTTTCGTTAGGCTGGTGTAACTTTTGATATATTCACTTTCGTGGTAAACTGACCAGATTTGGAAACTGGAGTGATTTTCCATCGGTTTGATACCAAACATGCCATAGCAGCCTAGCGGTTCACACCTCATACCATCTGTAATGATTAATTAATGATTACTTATATTATGTCGTTATGTTATATTACTCACACCTTATTTTATATGCCTCACAATCTATATAATTGTAAATATACTGTGTAGCTGCTGGCGCGTTCCAAACTAAATCTCATTGTACTTACAATGTCAATAAAAACATCCATCCATCCATCTAGGCAGGCCAGTGTCGCCTCCATCCTTCCTGAAGTCAGTGATTCCTTTGTCTTTGTGCTGTTTAGTGCCAAATTGTTTGCTGAACTCCAACCTATCAGTTTCTGGACCTCATCTCTGTAAGCTGACTCATAAGAACCAAAGAGATTTACAAATGAGAGGAGGCCATTCGGCCCATCAAGCTCCTTTGAGGAGAACTTAGCTAATAGCTCAAAAATCTTATCTAGCTCTGATTTAAAAGAACCCAGGGTTTTAGCTTGTGTTACAATAACAGGAAGACTATTCCATACTCTAACTACACGCTGTGTACAGAAATGCTTCATCAAATTCGTTTTAAAATGTTCTCCAGCTAATTTCCACTTATGGCCACGAGTTCTGGTATTTAAACTAACATTGAAATAGCCATTTGGCTGAACAGCATCCAGACCTGTTAGAATCTTAAACACCTGGATTATGTCCCCCCTTAGTCTCCTTTGCTCGAGGCTAAACAGATTCAGCTCAGCTAACCTCTCCTCATTAGACATTCCTCTAAGACCAGGAATCATTCTCGTTGCCCTACGTTGCACCTTTTCCAAGGCAGCAATGTCCTTCTTAAGGTATGGTAACCAAACCCGCACACAATATTCTAGGTGGGGTCTTACCAAGGAATTATATTATCGTAGCATCACTTGCCTTGTCTTAAACTCCACACACCTAGAGATGGCAATGTGCCTTCTCGCGTGGTGTTCCTGCAGAGGGAGTCTGTGAGTGCTGGAGATTGGGGGAGGGGGCAGTGTGGCTATGTCTGCTCTGTGTTCCTCCAGACGAGCAAAGAAGCTGTTTAGCTCCTTTGCTAAAAGGGCGTTGCTGTTAACAGTGACGGTGTTGTTGCCTTTGAAGTTTGTAATGTGTTGTATTCCCTGCCACACCCACTGTGGGTTGTTGTATGTGAAGTAGACCTCTATTTTCTGTTTCTCTGCCTGCCTGGCAACCTTGATGCCCCTATTCAGGTTAGCTCTGGCTGCACTCTGTGTTCTTGACTGCGCTGTCTTGTCCTGTAGTATTGTATTGTTGCTCTTGTGTTTATCTTGCACTTTCTCCCTCTGTTTGTGCTCCTTTCACTCTGTATAGTTCTATCTTGCCCGCACTTGTGTCATCTTGTGTTGTTTCTGTTTTTCTTCTTTGTGTTGCACCGTGGTCCAGGAGGAACAATGTTTCCTTTCACTGTGTACTGTGTATATTGCTGAAATAACAATAAACCCACTTGACCACCTGCCTCAATTCATCCTGAAGAGTTTTCCAATGTTGTTCAAAGGTCTGTTTGTTTCGAGTGAAGGACACGCCCCTGGACGTGCTGGATAAGGGGACCACAGATCAGTGTCCTCAGTCCTGCTTCTCCCTTCAAAGCTGAGAGGAAGATGACCCGCCTGCTGCTTCTGGTTTTGGCTTATGGAGCTCTGCTTATCTCCACAGAGGCCCAGCAAGATTACCACAGTCTCCCTGCACTCACAAGACGGCCATTAAACTCGCAGTCGAAAATGCTCATCAAGGAACCCGTCAGCACATGAATTTCTATAACATCCAGGGCCGTCCGAAGGTAACTGCTGAGAAAGTGTTTACAAAAGTGTGAAACTTTCATCATCTGCAAGCTGAACTAATGAGTATCACATTGATTTTGATGTTTTAATTTCAATGCATATGATGCTTAATGTCTCTTCACAATGAAAGTGATGGTTGTATATCTCAGCCCTGGTCAATTTTACCTTCTCACAGTTTCTCTCTGAATCTGCTGCAGTCAAGTCTGTGACAGTTTGCCATTTTTTGGGTGATTATTGTTTGTTATATTGCCTTTAAAACAGTTGTAGGCAATTTTGTATATAACGTGTTTATGTGATTTAGATCAGCAGTGAATACATTGACATTGAGATTCTCTTGAGAGCAACAAAATGTCCAAAGTCAACTGCAACAGACCATCGGGCTGACTGTATTTTCATGGACAAGAGGGTAAGTAAAGAGTCACTGTGACTGTGAGCATTGGACATATCAGTTAGCAAATTAATTTAGGTTCATGTTAACTTTTTTGATGCCCTGCGGGGGAAAGTTAGCCAACAATAAAGTAACAAATACATAGGTGGCCTCAAAGAGCCAGTTCCTTCACCTTATTCTCAAATTTTAGTAGGTTTACAGGCTTAAAGGCTGGATTACCAGGCAGAAGCAAATGCTAATCATCTGAGGGGTGACCTGTAGATTATGCTTCGAGCTATGAACCCTAGCTGGCCTTATTTAAAGACCTGTGGGCTGTACTACAAAGCGGGTTTTACATACCCAGAGTTAACTCAATCGAGCCAGGTTAACTAAAACTCATTGTTGAAATCAGCCTTAAATGGCAGTGTGGTGTTTTGTGGTGAAAGGGCAGGACTTAACTCTTGTTTTAATTAGAAAGCCAGTAATTAAACCTGGTCAGAGCAGGGTAGATGTGCAGTGTGAATTACCCTTTAAATTTACCTCTTTAAATAGTGAACTACAGGACCACTTAGCTTGATCGGAGGACAGTATTTTAATACAGAGCAGTGTTCAGTTAAACGGGATTTGTTGTTCATACTTTTAGATGAACTTGCTTTGTATAATATAGCCTTATGGTGACCCTGCTTTGGAAGCTCTTTCCTCTAAAATTGTTCTGTGTCATTAAACCCTGCACTCCAGCAGCTCTGCCTTAAATCATTAGATATATCTTTACTACACCTTCTCTCACTGTATTTATTGCCCACCACTCTTTAAATACTGTTTTTGTGTGTCTGTGTGTTTTTGCAGCCATTCATTAACTGTAGAGTTTGCAGCAGACGGTCTGGTAATGATCTTACACATCCATCAAATGACTGTGTACCAAACAAGAAAGTGGATGAAGTAAGTGTAGAGAGTCTTAGCATTATGGAAATGTAACAGGTGTGTGAATTGTGTCTAAACATGTGGTTAAACTTTGATTGTGTTTGTACATGCAAAAATTTGATCAGAGTACTGTTTATTAATGACAATGTTACTTTTAATCTGAACAACAGTGGCAGCACCAAGGAAAAGCTTGGGGGGGGGGGCTCTAGCTCCTCCTCCAATGACCATAGTACCCCCACAGCACCCCCAAAATATTGGTTTCATTTTTTCTTTAACTATCTGTAAAATCTGTATATTGTGTAAGACATTTTTGCGGTTTTTACAGCATACTTGTAGTGTATTTTTTCTTCAAAGTACACATAGAGGCTCTGTGAGCTAGACGTTAGAATTTCATATTTTATCCTATTTTATCCATGCTGTAGCTTATCGTGCTGTGTGCTTCTATACACCATCTACATAAGCTGAAAAGCTAAAGCACCCGGTCTAAATAATCTCACTCCCCTATAGCACCTGTAGCATTAAGTCACTGGCGCTGCCACTGCTGAATAAACGACTCCAATCTGACTAAACCGCTTAACTTTTCCTCCCCATGTTACATTTCAGGACAAACGACGTAATATGTGTCCTTCTGATAAACCTCTTCTCAGACCTAAAACTGCCTTGGCTTCCAAGGACACTAAAGAAGCTGAAGGAGACCGTCTGGCTGTTTCTGATGGCTGATGGTCCTGCAATGTGGACCAGAGGAGGAAACTGGGAGGGAAAATGCTTTGCTTTATATCATGCCCACCCAAAGCCCCCAGTGAGTAAGCCATAGGCGCCGATAGCATGGAAAAACTCCCAAGAAGGAAGAAACCTTGGGAGGGACCAAACTCAAAGGGGGAGCCCATCCTCCTGGGGCCGGCAAAGTGTAGGTGCAGGATCACAAAAAAACTTGACGAGAGAAACGAGAGAATTCGACTGTCCCTCACAAAAACTGTAAAGTTTTAGTGGCTAAATTGCTTTTTCTATGCCTTTTCAAACAGGAGGAGATTTGTTTGGCTATACGTAGAAATTTTCTATACAATTTAGACAGCACAGAATCATTAACCTACTTTAATGCATTTATTAATACAACCACATATTTCACACATTTTGACATCAGTCATGCAGTGAAGATACAGTCTCTTTATTTCTTGACGCCAACCCTCCCCATTAATCCGGGCTTGGGACCGACACCTAGTTGAGCTGGCTTTCTCCCTTAAGTGGCTGGGTTAGGCTAAACTATGTACATATTTATGAAGACTACTATAAATTTATAAAGACCTCCCTAAATATGTAGTCTAACAAAACGCAGTTTAAAGAAGGTAGCCTACCTGGTAAACAAAGAAATTAAAAGGCCCACAGCATATAATCGGGCTATATCCAAGCAGTTTTTAAGAACGTAACCTACATGGCGAAATTGAATTACTTTCTGGACCAACAAACGCAACCAGACATGAACATTATGCACCTTCCTAGTCTTGATGTATGTCGTCATACAGATGAGGACGTTAAGGCAGCCTTTAGGTCCGACCCATCATGCACTGCAGTTTTTTGCAAATTCCTCAGATGGAAAACCATTAAATACCTCTTCTATTACCTTATATTACCTTATATTCATGTAATAAATATACAAATATCAATTAGTTGGAAATCAGCCAGACAGACGTAATTACTACAAATGGTTTCCACTGTATTTGTGACTCTGAGTGCCGCAGGCTTGGATGCAGTGCCGCACCATTTTGTAAGTAAATTAATAAATATTAATGAGACATCACCTACCACCCTGCAAAAAAGAAATTTGCCGCTCGTCCCCCTGCACATGAACCAACATGGCTGTGTCAACCAGCGGAGCTCCGGAGCCTCTGGAGAAACACGCGGCAAAAAAGGCTCGCATACGGTCTTCCAGAGTTTGGGAATACTTCAGTCATGACACCTTTTCTGCGCCTCTACTGTAGCTGGCGTTAATGACGCTGTTTCAGCCATTTTATATTTTCTGTTTACTTATTCTGTCATGTAAGACTGAGACAAATTATCGTTTACGACTATTCTTACACACTGTAGCCTGACTTGCTGACTTAAGTAAGCTTAACTATAAGCTACCTTTGCTAGTGTTTGTGAATAACATGTTTCTCTAGTTATGAAATTATTCCATGTTTTAGCATCTGTTTCAACATTAAAGTCAAATTGGTATATTGAAATATGTAAAAACTATTGAACTATTAGCTTAAGTCTAACATAGAAAATCCTACTGAATCTCTTAAGATTTTCCTTTTTTGTTAATGCACTAATGTTTAAGAAGTGTCTTAAATTGAATTTCAGATTTGTGTGTGGGTGGGAGTGGGTGAATTGTATTAAATTCATACATTCATTCTTTTGGCTCAGACATTACTGACCTAAAACAAATTGAGGCATTGGGTAAGTGCTTAAATTAGCTACTAAATGGCAAAAAATATTCTAAATATCACATTTTCCATTCTTCGGTATAATTTTAATGAATCACCTATGCTGCCAAACATTAACGCATAGATTGTCACAACACTCTATGTTTTAGTTCTTCTTTATGTGTATAGGACGGTGTGATGGTTCTGGTGGTGGGTGTGGCCGACGCTGCTCGCGATGTTTGGCTATGCTGCAGTCCCAGGGACCAAGTTGGAACACATTTCCACCTTCAAGCTTAGGTGGAAAAACGGCACCGAGACCCAGCAGCAGGACAACTTCTTGTCCAGACAACCAGCCCTGCTTCATCATTGAAGTAAGCCCTGTGAACAGGAGCGAGATGTACTTCTGCAGTGGATGTTATAGCGGAAAGAACATCCCCATCCTCACGTCTGCCGGAGTGCCCCCTCAAGTGGGTGTGTGACTTAACTCGATGGATGAATTGGACAGAATGTACTGTTACTAGAGGTCGACCGATATGGGTTTTTTCAAGTCAAGGGTCAGGCGATGGCCGATATATGCTGCTGATTTTTTTTGGCCGATAATTGGACGTTTTCCCCTCTATTTGCATGGTAAAATATCACACTAATAATAACAAACGATACACAAAATTTCTCAATTTAGCATTTATTGAATACTCAACTTGGAAACAATAACACATTTATAAACAATAAAAATAGCAGCATCAGAATCTCTGTTAGTGCACAATATAGCAGCAAACTCCTCATGTTTGACGGAAGGAAATTTGTAAACAATACAAAAAGGAATAAGCATGTTATCTTTAGTTGTAATCCCACTTCCAGTCCCTGAGTCTTACTCACCACACTCATACTTCACAGCAAACAGACAGCAGTTAATTAACCAGAAGAGAAAAATGCAAAAACACAACAGAACTTGTAAATAATAACAAACTAATAGACAATAAAAATAGCAGCATCAGAATCTCTATTAGTGCCAAATATAGCAGCAAACTCCTCATGTCTGACGGAAGGAAAATTTGTAAATACACAAAGGAATGAGCACATCTTCAGTTTTAATCCCATTTCCAGTCCCTGAGTCTTCCTCATCCCACAAGCAGGCAAGGCATGTCACCCCGGTTGTGTGACACTTATTTTATATAATAAAATAAGTGCCCCCTGCGGCCCCAGAGCCCGAGCAGCCGTCTCCGCTGCCTGCAGCTACCGCGCCCACGTCCGAGGCGCTTTCCCTGCCTGCAGCTCCCGGGCAGGCGCCCCCTCTGCAGCCTGCAGCTCCAGTCCCTGGCCCCACTCCAGTCCCTTCTCCCCCTGTGACTCTGGTACCCTCACCCCGACGAGCCCGACCCCGGCCGCAGGTCCTTATGTCTGTGTCCCATAAGGGGAGAGGACACAGACGCACGGCTGGGGTCCCACCCGCCCAGCCCCCTGGCTCGCCCTCCCTCGCCGGCGCTAGGGCTTGGTCGGCACCTGCGGGTCCTGGCCCTCCGGGTCGGCTGTCGTCTGCGGGTCCCCCTCCGCGGCCTCGTCGCCCTGCCTCGGTCCCTCCTCCGGCGTCTTATCGGTTGCCTGCGGGCCCCCCGACGGCGGCTCCTCATTCGCCTGCTGGTCCTCCCGCTCTGGCGTGTCGGAGGACGTCGCCGTCTGCTGCGGCTCCCCCTCTCTCCTTGCCCTCGCCAGGGTCCCTTCCAGCTCCTTCGTCCCCTTCCCTGGTCTCCCCTCCGACTCCCTCCTTCGTCCCTGCGTCTGTCCCTCACCCCGTCTCCTCGGCCCCTCCGGCTCCGGCCTCCCGGCCGCCTGCAGCCCTTCCGGCTGCCTCCCGTCGCCCGCTGGGTCTCCCTCGGGCTCCTCTTGGTTCCCCCTCCTTCTCTCCCTGGCCTCCCGTCTTTGTCCCTCCTGCCTCTGCTCCCCCTCGCTTTGTTCCTCCTGTCTCTGTCCCTCCTCTCTTTGTCCCTCGTCCCTCTGGCTTCTGCTCCTCTTTCCCCGATGTTCCCTGTTCACTCCCGGTCCTTTTGTCCTGCCTGTTCCCTCCGTGTCCCCCTTTCTGATCTGTTTCTCTGCCTTTCCTGTCTTATGTCAAGTCTTGTCCTGGCTCCTTCCCCTGTGCCAGTTCTGTCTGTCCGTTCTGTTCCCTGTCCCTCATTAATGAGGTTTTATATAGATATACATATATGCCCGGCTTGTCCGCTCCTCGTGTGTGCCACGCCCCCTGATTACCCACGTGTGCTTCCCTGATCGTCTCCTGCTTTGCCCGATTACTTTGATTAGTCATGACCTATTTTAAGTCCTGGTCTTACCTGTTTGCCCTGTCCGTCATTGTAGTTTGTCAATGCCTGCGTTCCGTCCTGCTCTACCCGCTCCGTTTCCCCGATTAAAGACCCGTTTTCACAAACACAAAAAAAACTATATGTATACATATACATACACTGAACAAAAATATAAACGCAACACTTTTGTTTTTGCTCCCATTTTTCATGAGATGGACTTAAAGATCTACAATTCATTCCAGATACACAATATTACCATTTCTCTCAAACATTTCTCACAAATCAGTCTAAATGTGTGATAGTGAGCACTTCTGCTTTGCTGAGATAATCCATCCCACCTCACAGGTGTGCCACATCAAGATGCTGATCTGACATCATGGGTAGTGCACAGGTGTACCTTATACTGCCCACAATAAAAGGCCACCCTGGAATGTGCAGTTTTGTCTCACAGCAAAATGCCACAGATGCCACAAGCATTGAGGGAGCGTGCAATTGGCATGCTGACAGCAGGAATGTCAACCAGATCTGTTGCTCGTGCATTGAATGTTCATTTCTCAACCATAAGCCGTCTCCAAAGGCGTTTCAGAGAATATGGCAGTACATCCAACCGGCCTCACAACCGCAGACCACGTGTAACCACACCAGCCCAGGACCTCCACATCCAGCAGGTTCACCTCCAAGATCGTCTGAGACCAGCCACTCAGACAGATGATGCACGGCCCCATGTTGCAAGGATCTGTACACAGTTCTTGGAAGCTGAAAATGTCCCAGTTCTTGCATGGCCAGCATACTCACCGGACATGTCACCCGTTGAGCATGTTTGGGATGTGCTTGACCGGCGTATACGACAGCGTGTACCAGTTCCCACTAATATCCAACAACTTCGCACAGCCATTGAAGAGGAGTGGACCAACATTCCACAGGCCACAATTGACAATCTGATAAACTCTATGCGAAGAAGATGTGTTGCATTGTATGAGGCAAATGGTGGTCACACCAGATACTGACCGGTTCTGAGTCCCCAGACCCCCAATAAAGCAAAAAACTGCACATTCCAGGGTGGCCATTTATTGTGGGCAGTATAAGGTACACCTGTGCACTACCCATGATGTCAGATCAGCATCTTGATGTGGCACACCTGTGAGGTGGGATGGATTATCTCAGCAAAGCAGAAGTGCTCACTATCACACATTTAGACTGATTTGTGAGAAATGTTTGAGAGAAATGGTAATATTGTGTATCTGGAATGAATTGTAGGTCTTTAAGTCCATCTCATGAAAAATGGGAGCAGAAACAAGAGTGTTGCGTTTATATTTTTGTTCAGTATATATATTTATGGGTGTATCGAGACTAGATGGTCAGTATGGATAACTAAGGTGCACTAAAACTGGGTGAGCAGGCAAGGCATGTCACCCAGGTTGTGTGACAATTATTTTATATAAATGTATATATGTATATATATATTCCATCCACCATCCCTCCTTTACAGAGAACTGCGTTATTTTTATTGTCCATTACGAAAAAAATAAAAAAACTATATATATATATATATATATATATACATATATATTTATGGGTGTATCGAGACTAGATGGTCATTATGGATAACTAAGGTGCACTAAAACTGGGTGAGCAGGCAAGGCATGTCACCCAGGTTGTGTGACAATTATTTTATATAAATGTATATATATATATATATATTCCATCCACCATCCCTCCTTTACGGAGAACTGCGTTATTTTTCTTTTCTATTGCTAATAAAAAAACTATATATATGTACATGTATATATATATATATATATATATATATATATATATATATATATATATATGGGTGTATCGAGACTAGATGGTCAGTATGGATAACTAAGGTGCACTAAAATTGGGTGAGCAGGCAAGGCATGTCACCCAGGTTGTGTGACAATTATTTTATATATATGCATATACATATTCCATCCACCATCCCTCCTTTATGGAGAACTGCGTTATTTTTATTGTCTATTGCAAAAAAAAAACAGAAAAACTATATATATATATATATATATATATATATATATATATACATATATATTCATGGGTGTATCGAGACTAGATGGTCATTCTGGATAACTAAAGTGCACTAAAATTGGGTGAGCAGGCAAGGCATGTCACCCAGGTTGTGTGACAATTATTTTATATAAATGTATATATATATATATATATATATATATATATATATATATATATATTCCATCCACCATCCCTCCTTTACGGAGAACTGCGTTATTTTTCTTTTTTATTGCTAATAAAAAAACTATATATATATACATATATATTTATGGGTGTATCGAGACTAGATGGTCATTATGAATAACTAAGGTGCACTAAAATTGGGTGAGCAGGCAAGGCATGTCACCCCGGTTGTGTGACAATTATTTTATATATATATTCCATCCACCATCCCTCCTTTACGGAGGACTGCTTTATTTTTAATATCCATTGCGAAAAAAAAACACAAGAAAAAGAAAAAATATCTATATATATACATATATATATATATATATATATATATGGGTGTGTCGAGACTAGATGGTCAGTATGGATAACTAAAGTGCACTAAAATTGGGTGAGCAGGCAAGGCATGTCACCCAGGTTGTGTGACAATTATTTTATATAAATGTATATATATATATATATATATATATATATATATATATATATATATATATATATATATTCCATCCACCATCCCTCCTTTACGGAGAACTGTGTTATTTTTCTTTTCTATTGCTAATAAAAAAACTATATATATGTACATATATATATATATATATATATGGGTGTATCGAGACTAGTTGGTCATTATGGATAACTAAGTTGCACTAAAATTGGGTGAGCAGGCAAGGCATGTCACCCAGGTTGTGTGACAATTATTTTATATATATGTATATATATATTCCATCCACCATCCCTCCTTTATGGAGAACTGCGCTATTTTTATTGTCTATTGCAAAAAAAAAAAAAAAAAAAAACAATACATATATATACATATATATTTATGGGTGTATCGAGACTAGATGGTCATTATGAATAACTAAGGTGCACTAAAATTGGGTGAGCAGGCAAGGCATGTCACCCCGGTTGTGTGACAATTATTTTATATATATATTCCATCCACCATCCCTCCTTTACGGAGAACTGCGTTATTTTTATTGTCCATTGCGAAAAAAAAAAAACTATATATATACATATATATTTATGGGTGTATCGAGACTAGTTGGTCATTATGGATAACTAAGTTGCACTAAAATTGGGTGAGCAGGCAAGGCATGTCACCCAGGTTGTGTGACAATTATTTTATATATATGTATGTATATATTCCATCCACCATCCCTCCTTTACGGAGAACTGCGTTATTTTTCTTTTCTATTGCTAATAAAAAAACTATATATATGTACATATATATATATATATTTATGGGTGTATCGAGACTAGTTGGTCATTATGGATAACTAAGGTGCACTAAAATTGGGTGAGCAGGCAAGGCATGTCTCCCCAGTTGTGTGACAATTATTTTATATAAATGTATATATATATTCCCTCCACCACCCCTCCTTTACGGAGGACTGCTTTATTTTTAATATCCATTGCGAAAAAAAAACACAAGAAAAAGAAAAAATATCTATATATATACATATATATATATATATATATATATATATATATATGGGTGTGTCGAGACTAGATGGTCAGTATGGATAACTGAGGTGCACTAAAATTGGGTGAGCAGGCAAGGCATGTCACCCAGGTTGTGTGACAATTATTTTATATATATGCATATACATATTCCATCCACCATCCCTCCTTTACGGAGAACTGCGTTATTTTTATTGTCTATTGCAAAAAAAAAACAGAAAAACTATATATATATATATATATATATATATATATATATATATATATATATACATATATATTCATGGGTGTATCGAGACTAGATGGTCATTATGGATAACTAAAGTGCACTAAAATTGGGTGAGCAGGCAAGGCATGTCACCCAGGTTGTGTGACAATTATTTTATATAAATGTATATATATATATATATATTCCATCCACCATCCCTCCTTTACGGAGAACTGCGTTATTTTTCTTTTCTATTGCTAATAAAAAAACTATATATATATACATATATATTTATGGGTGTATCGAGACTAGATGGTCATTATGAATAACTAAGGTGCACTAAAATTGGGTGAGCAGGCAAGGCATGTCACCCCGGTTGTGTGACAATTATTTTATATATATATTCCATCCACCATCCCTCCTTTACGGAGGACTGCTTTATTTTTAATATCCATTGCGAAAAAAAAACACAAGAAAAAGAAAAAATATCTATATATATATACATATATATATATATATATATATATATATATATATATGGGTGTGTCGAGACTAGATGGTCAGTATGGATAACTAAAGTGCACTAAAATTGGGTGAGCAGGCAAGGCATGTCACCCAGGTTGTGTGACAATTATTTTATATAAATGTATATATATATATATATATATATATATATATATATATATATATATATATATATATTCCATCCACCATCCCTCCTTTACGGAGAACTGCGTTATTTTTCTTTTCTATTGCTAATAAAAAAACTATATATATGTACATATATATATATATATATGGGTGTATCGAGACTAGTTGGTCATTATGGATAACTAAGTTGCACTAAAATTGGGTGAGCAGGCAAGGCATGTCACCCAGGTTGTGTGACAATTATTTTATATATATATGTATATATATATTCCCTCCACCACCCCTCCTTTACGGAGGACTGCTTTATTTTTAATATCCATTGCGAAAAAAAAACACAAGAAAAAGAAAAAATATCTATATATATATACATATATATATATATATATATATATATATATATATATATATGGGTGTGTCGAGACTAGATGGTCAGTATGGATAACTAAGGTGCACTAAAATTGGGTGAGCAGGCAAGGCATGTCACCCAGGTTGTGTGACAATTATTTTATATAAATGTATATATATATATATATATTCCATCCACCATCCCTCCTTTACGGAGAACTGCGTTATTTTTCTTTTCTATTGCTAATAAAAAAACTATATATATATGTACATATATATATATATATGGGTGTATCGAGACTAGTTGGTCATTATGGATAACTAAGTTGCACTAAAATTGGGTGAGCAGGCAAGGCATGTCACCCAAGTTGTGTGACAATTATTTTATATATATGTATATATATATTCCATCCACCATCCCTCCTTTATGGAGAACTGCGTTATTTTTATTGTCTATTGCAAAAAAAAAAACAAAAAAAACTATATATATATACATATATATTTATGGGTGTATCGAGACTAGATGGTCATTATGAATAACTAAGGTGCACTAAAACTGGGTGAGCAGGCAAGGCATGTCACCCAGGTTGTGTGACAATTATTTTATATATATGTATATATATATTCCATCCACCATCCCTCCTTTATGGAGAACTGCGTTATTTTTATTGTCTATTGCAAAAAAAAAAACAAAAAAAACTATATATATATATACATATATATATATGGGTGTATCGAGACTAGAAGGTCATTATGCATAACTAAAGTGCACTAAAATTGGGTGAGCAGGAAAGGCATGTCACCCCAGTTGTGTGACAATTATTTTATATATATGTATATATATATATATATTCCCTCCACCACCCCTCCTCTACGGAGGACTGCTTTATTTTTATTTCCATTGCAAAAATAAAAAATTTTAAAACACAAAAAAAAAAAAAAACGAAAATAATAATAATAAAAATAATTTTGAATGTGTATTCAAATAAGTTTGAATGTGTGTGAACTATATATAAATATATATATACACATGCATATACAGAAATATATACACACACACACATATATATATATACACACACACACACAGACACACACTCACATAAACACATACACACACTGTGTACAGTCTTATGCAAAGGTTTGGCACCCCTTGACAAATAACATCTTTTCAATTACAAAAGCAACAATATCAGTTAATACAGTCTCTTTAGGAACTGGGGGAAAAATACACAATATTTTCAGCAAACATTGATGAATAGTTACTTTTTATGCCATAAATTGAACAAAATTACAAAATAAAAACATTATTATGGCACTCTGCAAAAGTTTGGGCACCCTACGTAATCAGTACTTAGTAACACCTCCTCTGCCAGATATCACAGCTTACAAGCGCTTCTTATAGCCAGCTGAAAGGCTTTCAGTTCTTGTACTTGGGATTTTCTCACATTCTTCCTTGCAAAAGGCTTCTAGTTCTGTAATATTCTAATATATCAAGGGCTGTATTGTCAAATAGGAGATCGGCAGCATTCTCCCACCTGAGAAAACTGTACTACAATGCCCTTGATAGTGTGTAGAAACACACTCGTCAGCTCTAGTCCTCCTGTAACAACGCAAAAGGACTGGCAACCCTCAGGTATTTATGCGTGCGATTGTATGATAAATTCACCCTGACAGTCTCACACTTCTCTTGGTACCAACAGGTCTCATGGAATATATAAAAGGCAACTGCAACAATTATACTCGGCACTAAACATCGAGGCACGGAAATGCAGCAGAGCTTGTGTATTTCTCAGGATGCATTCTAGTAAAATGCCCGGAAAATGAGCTAAAGACATATTTCAAGGGGCACTATATAAAACCGATGGAAATTTTACTGATTAAATAAAAGGAAAAGCATCGTTTGAAAAATCACAAATGTTTCTAAGATTCAATGCATCGCTTTTTGACCACATCATAGCGATGAACACATCATTGTTCCTGACAATGTCCTAATACAGAAATAAAACTTTATGTTGGTAAACTCAAAAAGCCTTCAGCTGTCACACTGGCTAACGATCTCAAACGATTATAAAGCAGCATTTTGAAAAGCGCTGTTTTAAAATAACAGATACAACACTTACCTTGTCTTCTGGCCAAATGCTTTTCACGGCTTGGCACTCCAACGGTGCTGAAACGAAATTTGTATTTCCTCCTACCTCGTTGGCCCTTCAGTTCTTCTTTTCTCCCTTTGGATGTTTTTTTCCTTCTTCTTTGGATATTGTTTTTTATTTTTGTTTGTTTTTTTTTACTTTGCATGTTTTTCCTTCTTCGGATATTATTTTTTTGGCTTATTTTTTTAGACGATGTTTTTTTCGTCTTCTTTAAAAATTGATTTTTTTCGTCTTCTTTAAATATTGTTTTTTTTTTCATCCTTTTGATGTTGTTTTACGGAACAAGAGCCGTACAGTGCTACTCTATCAGGAGGTAGCGCCAACTGAACGCCTTGAAGCAGTACCCAGCTCTTTTATAGGGAGCGTCAACCCGAAGTCAAGTTCTAGAACGTTGCACTCACTTTTCATTGGTTTCCCAGCTATGCTGTCAGAATAATGTTTGCTGATTGGTCGAAAATTTTAAAACGTACCCGAGTACTGTAAAAAAAACTCAAGATCTTGCTACCCTACGGAGCACCCATAAGGTGATTTTTTTTATACGTTATATGCAGCTATTTGTAGCAGGCCGTAATTAGACTAATCCACCCTTTGTCAATAAAGCCAACAAGAGAACAGGTTGCCCAAAGTTTGCTCAGGTACACGCCACAGCACAACCTTAAAAACACATCCAGCACAAATCACACTAGTGAATGACACAGCAAATCACAGCAATAAAAAAGACCCCTATGGGCAATCCAGCACCCAGACTACAGGTGCCAAAAGGCCCAGCCTGCCTAATAATGAACCCAAAATATACATACAACAAAGAAAAAGACACAAACAAAAAAGAAAATAAAACTAGCCAGCTGCTCCCACTAAACCCCGCTCCCGAGGCCACTAAGCCGGCTGGCTTGATAATACACGATACAACCTCAGATAAAACATATTAAAGCAACACCAGGGAGGTTTACAACCTGATCCTTAAAATTATCGACCCGTAATTCCACCTTGAAAACCCCTAAAGAACAGTAGTTTACCCCATGACTCACTGCCCCATTCAAACAAAAAAAAAACAGGTTTTTGGGGTAACCTTTAGGTCAGCTCTTCAAAACCAGGTATGAGGACTCTTCAGCTAATCAGTCCTCTAATTAGAAATCTAATTAGGGAGTTGCAGCGAAAACCTGCATACACACCGGCCCTTTGCGGATAAGATTGTTCACCCCTGAAACAAGCAAACAGAAAGGCTGCTACACTGCAAATTCAATATGCCCGCCGATGCTCCACCAAATCTATCAGGACCCTGCCTGTCTTTCCCGTGCCTGCTCCTTTGCCAATATGCCCTACCATCGGAACATGCACAGCCATCTCGCCCCGGCTATGCCTCCAGTCCGAACTGCAGTTCCTATACCTGCCTATAATTGCCTGGCTACAATCCATCCCCCAAAATGAAATTGATGACCCAACGATCACAGCTAAGAATTCTATCCCCAAACCACTGGTCTTCCTCCCCAACCGAACGATCATTCACTGACCGTGGTAACTTATAAGGGTTGGTATGATGACCAGTGGTGGACCTCACCGAACGTTTAACTGGTCTCTACACCTCGGGGGGGACATAACCTCCTCCATTATACGAGGCCTACTTGTGGATGCTCTATTGCGACCCCTCCCACCAGCCCTGTCCCCGTAAAATCACAGAGTCCTCATCCGATTCCATTTCTGTTGCCCCTGTGGGCAACCCAGACTCAGGAGACATTACCAGAACATCTTCCCCTGACATAACAACCCCCTGTGGTACTGGACGCAACTCTGTTCGGTGAACTTGACGGACAACCCCGTCCCCCTCCATTGGAGTTGCAGAGTAAACTGCACCCTGATCTTGGGGACACCGAACTACCATATACAAACAGGCATCCCAATGATCCTGTATTTTACCTCGAACATGGTTCCGCAAACACACCAGCTGACCTTCATCAAACCCCTAATCATTAACCAACTCATTGTGTTTCCGATTTCGTGGTGTGGCTTGTTCCTCCAACTAAGCCTTCACATACTCTTGAAGCACCTGCAAACTTTCCTGATGGTTTTGTACCCATTCCTCCAAAGGTCCACCATACTGACTGATCCCGGCAGGAGCCTGAAGATAGTGTATCGGTAATCGAGGCTCACAGCCAGACCTTAAATAAAAAGGCATCATCCAGTCATTTGGTGGGGTGTAGTATTGTAAGCTTCTCTGCTGGAGGAAGTGTGTGAAGCAAATTGTGCAAAAAAAATATTAAAGCAACACCAGGGAGGTTTACATCTAGATCCTTAAAATGATCGACCTGCAATTCCACCTTGAAAATCCAATTACCATATAAAGGATACAAGATGTAAAGATGACAAATGACATGGCACACATTTGTTGTTTAGACTGTTGTGTCAGGTTAATTGAAAGCTGAAGGATCTTAGTGTTTACTAGTCTAAGTAACAGAATGTCTAAACACTGTGCTTGCCTTTATGGGTTTTTAAGCAGAACATATAGGTATAGAAACATATTAACATTACGTTTCACGATTCACTGACTGGAGAATAGGAGAATATACACATCAATATTACTACTTAAGTTAACTAACCCTAATCCCAACCCCTATTGGCACGGAGCCCGCCAGGGTTCAGGTGAGATATAAATCTGTAATCTGTATCAATGGTTTTGCTATCCATACCCACCCTATTAATGTTAGCTTCCCAGGGTTTCTTGTTAGACAAGCTCTGTGTCTCTCTATACCCCCATTTACTGCACGACTGATTGTCCATTTATAAAGAATCAAATAGGGTGAAGATGGTTTTAGTTTACAATTACTCTGGAAGGTGACCAGATTAAAAAAAACTAAATACCATGCCTACGTGTATGTAATCTCCATCACAGTCCCCATTTTCCCCATAATCCTCGTTTTGATAGTGCCAATTTGTGTAATGTGAGTTTTTTTTTTTTTTTAAAAACTGTTATAGAAGAACATACTGGATGCCACATGTGTACAATTACCCCTTTCTAATTAGTGGGGTCCGTTGTGTCAGCTACAGCCTTTACTAACATACACATAAGTATACAGTCTTACAGCACTTTTGTTTTCCTTTTGTATTTAATGGTTTTCCATTTAGGGGGCAGCATGGTGGTGCAGTGGTTAGCACTGTTGCCTCACACCTCTAGGGCCCGGGTTCGAGTCTCCACCTGGGTCACATGTGTGTGGAGTTTGCATGTTCTACCCATGTCATCGTGGGGTTTCCTCCGGGTACTCTGGTTTCCCCCACAGTCCAAAAACATGCTGAGGCTAATTGGAGTTGCTAAATTGCCCATAGGAGTGTATGCGTGAGTGAATAGTGTGTGAGTGTGCCCTGCGATGGGCTGGCCCGCCATCCTGAGTTGTTCCCTGTCTCGTGCCCATTGCTTCCGGGATAGGCTCCAGACCCCCCGCGATCCAGTAGGATAAGCGGTTTGGAAAATGGATGGATGGATGGATGGACAGTTTTCCATTTGAGGAATTAGCAAAAAACTGCAGTGCATGATGGGTAGGATCTAAAGGCTGCCTAACGCCCTTAATTTGTTTGCAATTTCGCCAGGTAGGCTACCTTCTTTAAACTGCGTTTTGCTAGACTACACATTTCGAGATGTTTTATTGTAGTCTTGGTAAATATATATATATAGTTTAGCCTAACCCAGCCACTTAAGGGAGCAAGCCAGCTCAGGTAGGTGCCAGTCCCAAGCCCGGATTAATGGAGAGGGTTGGCGTCAAGAAATAAAGAGAAATAAAGACAACTAATACTCCTAGTTTGCGAGATCTGACTGCAATGGCAGCACTGCTACAAGGGTGTGGATAAATCTATACAAATATCACCTGCATGCACATTACTTCTTTTACAATAACCAACTCCTGATCCATACTGTTAGTCGTGAAAAAAAAAACTATCGTGTACATAGAGGCCCTGTGTAAAAAGATAACTGCCAAGGAAAAGATCAAAAACATTTATTTCAAGGATACAAAGTTTTTATGGTCATGTACAGTGTACAGTGCAATTCTTATTTGATTAACTTGAATGTCTCCACAGACTAGACGATTAAACAAATAAAGCAGCGCAACATTACAATAACTAATAACAAATAAACAAAGCTCACGAGTACTATTACAGTATTTATATCATTTATTTAAACTTAATTTTACCAGGTAAATTAACTACAAAGCAGTTACCACTGCTTTACCTGCTTCTCGGGAGAAATAGCAGATATACGTCATGTATGTGACTAAATTCTTAAGCCAATAAGGGCAAAGTTGTGTCGTAATGGAGGCGGATCCAGTTTGTGCAGCCGGTTAAAGACACTACGGGCATGTAAATGGAGAACGAAATTATAGTTATACCGAATCTCCTACACACAATACCAAGGTTACCAACTTTGGTCAGCTGACCGGAGTGAGACGTTCAATTCCCGTAAGATTTCTTTGCGCCAGCCTGAGAGTCTGAAAACACGTCACACCAGATGCATGAGAGATGGAAACCTGGGATATTCAGTCGAATCAGATCAAATATGATGCTAAGTTAGTACTAAGTTAAAATATGTTCCGGACTTGTAACATGCACCCATGATTTGGAACAGTCAGCAGGCTGTCTCTGGCCACGCCCCCTACACTCGGTCCGGCCCCTGGCTTTTCCTGAATTCTGATTCCTTTAGATAAACATTGACTTCATTGATATTGTTATTGATTTATCGACAGACCATCATACTTTTTAGACGTTATAATAACAACACTCTATTGATCCCCAAAGAGAGAAATTCTCTCCTTGCCTGCCCCCTCTTACTGTCCATGATACACAAGCACATATGTAGAAAAACGTCAGCTTGGAAGCCAAGGCTGGACTTAACCTACTCTATTCTGGTATTCTGTTCTCCCAAGTAAGGCATCCCAAGTTCGAATCCAACTTCCGACAAAAGTTCTTCAATCGCTACAGCACAATTTGAGCCACTGATCGGCTTTAATTGCTTTGTTTTATTTTTGCGTTTCAGGCAAAACTACATAACACTTAAAGACACTTCGGGCATGCAAATGGAGAACGAAATTATAGTTATACCGAATCTCCTACACACAATACCAAGGTTACCAACTTTGGTCAGCTGGCCGGAGTGAGACGTTTCTCAGGCGCCAGCCTGAGAGTCTGAAAACACGTCACACCAGATGCATGAGAGATGGAAACCTGGGATATTCAGTCGAATCAGATCAAATATGATGCTAAGTTAGTACTAAGTTAAAATATGTTCCGCACTTGTAACATGCACCCATGATTTGGAACAGCAGCATACCTGTCAAGGTTTGGATTTGAAAATAAAGGAAATTTTCCGGCACCCGCCGTGAGCCATCCCACCACCGCAACCAGGCTCCAGTATCCCTTACATTTTAAGACAGGAAATATAAAATAATATAAATTATATAAAATATAATATAAATATAAATATAAATATATAAAATATATAAAATATATTTTTGGCCACAACCGGGAATCGAACCCCGGTCTCCCGTGTGAAAGGCGGCGATCTTACCACTACACTATCCAGCAACTATATAATATAAGGGAGATTTACGGGAAAATACTAATACGGGAGGACGGCGGGAAAGAGAAGTAAAATACGGTAGTTTCCCGGCCAAAACGGGAGACTTGACAGCCTGAGATGGCTGTCTCTGGCCACGCCCCCTACAGTCGGTCCGGCCCCTGGCTTTTCCAGCGTGTTCGCGAAAACGACTTCATTTATTTTCTTATTGATTTATCGACAGACCATCATACTTTTTAGACGTTATAATAACAACACTCTATTGATCCCCAAAGAGAGAAATTCTCTCCTTGCCTGCCCCCTCTTACTGTCCATGATACACAAGCACATATGTAGAAAAACGTCAGCTTGGAAGCCAAGGCTGGACTTAACCTACTCTATTCTGGTATTCTGTTCTCCCAAGTAAGGCGTGGGTTCGAATCCAACTTCCGACAAAAGTTCTTCAATCGCTACAGCACAATTTGAGCCACTTACGGCTTTAATTGCTTTGTTTTATTTTTGCGTTTCAGGCAAAACTACATAACACTTAAAGACACTACGGGCATGTAAATGGAGAACGAAATTATAGTTATACCGAATCTCCTACACACAATACCAAGGTTACCAACTATACTAACTATATATGGGGCTTGGTACCCAATCTCGGAATGTGGGGATGATGATATATATATTATATAAAATATAATATAAATATAAATATATAAAATATATAAAATATATAAAATATATTTTTGGCCACAACCGGTCAACCGGATTCGAACCCCGGTCTCCCGTGTGAAAGGCGGCGATCTTACCACTACACTATCCAGCAACTATATAATATAAGGGAGATTTACGGGAAAATACTAATACGGGAGGACGGCGGGAAAGAGAAGTAAAATACGGTAGTTTCCCGGCCAAAACGGGAGACTTGACAGCCTGAGATGGCTGTCTCTGGCCACGCCCCCTACAGTCGGTCCGGCCCCTGGCTTTTCCAGCGTGTTCGCGAAAACGACTTCATTATTTATCTGATTGATTTATCAGATTTACTTTTTAGACGTTATAATAACAACACTCTATTGATCCCCCTCTTACTGTCCATGATACACAATGACGAGACACATGTTCACTAATGACGAGAACTATTCTATTTTTCATGCCGGGTCCTTCAAATCTTACTGTTGCTGTGGTGTAGATCAGCTGATCTGTCTTCTACGTACATCTTCTAGTAGACCTTCTGAGGGTACTTCACGCATTCTTGGTCGGAGGGTCCAGGTTTCCAGCTTAGCTTATTTCTTATTTCTCAGGTCAGCTGCTCTTGTATTCAGCCTACTAATATATATGGGGCTTGGTACCCAATCTCGGAATGTGGGGATGATGATATCTCCCCCCTGACCTGTCGTCCTGGCTCCCCCTTGTCGTAGCAATCGTGTTGTACCTCATCAATCTCTAGTTGTGATAGCAGTTGTTTCTGGCCACAACCGGGATTCGAACCCCGGTCTCCCGTGTGAAAGGCGGCGATCTTACCACTACACTATCCAGCAACTATATAATACAATATATAAAAAATATAATATAAATATAATATAAATATATAAAATATATAAAATATATTTTTGGCCACAACCGGGATTCGAACCCCGGTCTCCCGTGTGAAAGGCGGCGATCTTGTTCCGCACTTGTAACATGCACCCATGATTTGGAACAGCAGCATACCTGTCAAGGTTTGGATTTGAAAATAAAGGAAATTTTCCGGCACCCGCCGTGAGCCATCCCACCACCGCAACCAGGCTCCAGTATCCCTTACATTTTAAGACAGGAAATATAAAATAATATAAATTATATAAAATATAATATAAATATAAATATAAATATAAATATATAAAATATATAAAATATATTTTTGGCCACAACCGGGATTCGAACCCCGGTCTCCCGTGTGAAAGGCGGCGATCTTACCACTACACTATCCAGCAACTATATAATATAAGGGAGATTTACGGGAAAATACTAATACGGGAGGACGGCGGGAAAGAGAAGTAAAATACGGTAGTTTCCCGGCCAAAACGGGAGACTTGACAGCCTGAGATGGCTGTCTCTGGCCACGCCCCCTACAGTCGGTCCGGCCCCTGGCTTTTCCAGCGTGTTCGCGAAAACGACTTCATTTATTTTCTTATTGATTTATCGACAGACCATCATACTTTTTAGACGTTATAATAACAACACTCTATTGATCCCCAAAGAGAGAAATTCTCTCCTTGCCTGCCCCCTCTTACTGTCCATGATACACAAGCACATATGTAGAAAAACGTCAGCTTGGAAGCCAAGGCTGGACTTAACCTACTCTATTCTGGTATTCTGTTCTCCCAAGTAAGGCGTGGGTTCGAATCCAACTTCCGACAAAAGTTCTTCAATCGCTACAGCACAATTTGAGCCACTTACGGCTTTAATTGCTTTGTTTTATTTTTGCGTTTCAGGCAAAACTACATAACACTTAAAGACACTACGGGCATGTAAATGGAGAACGAAATTATAGTTATACCGAATCTCCTACACACAATACCAAGGTTACCAACTATACTAACTATATATGGGGCTTGGTACCCAATCTCGGAATGTGGGGATGATGATATATATATTATATAAAATATAATATAAATATAAATATATAAAATATATAAAATATATAAAATATATTTTTGGCCACAACCGGTCAACCGGATTCGAACCCCTGCGGGCGGCGAGAATAGTTTAGCTTAACTTCCCTTAACTTTTCCCATTCATTTTCAATGGTAGTGCTTAACAGTACGGATGTAATATTCTTTCGGCCACTGGTTGATGTTTTGTCGCTGTTTCGACGCCTCCAATGACGTTTTACCCTTATCACTACCGACAGTCGACACAACTGGATTTTGGAAAAGAGCAGCAGAGAGTGAGTAGTATTTCAGTAAATTTGGTGATTCACCTAAAAGAAAAACCGCCCGGTCGAACGGAAAGGACGACTTTCCAAGGTAAACTGAACAGCAATCTTATATTTTCTTAAATATTCCGATGTATTTCACATTCCAAAATCGAACTGGATGCTGTACGTTTTACGGAGCCCCTCGCGAAGCTCTCTGTGTAATGCTGAAGTAGTTATTCACTCGCTCCATAGGTAGCATTGCTTTTGAAATATTTAATAATTAATATTCAATTTTTAATGCACAATTTAAATAAAAACATGTTTGACTTTGGAAATTAAGGCGGGTACCGTTTATAAGAATTCCACTCATCGTGAGGAATCCAAAAGTATCTTTTATTAGTGGCCCGGTAAAGCAGTACATTTATTAAGCTAGACAGTGTCCATTTATGGAAAACGAGTAATTTGCAGTAAAACGAGCATACACTGGTCAAGTAGAATGAGTCTAGGCAGATGAGACAGAATAAACTGGATTACCGTTTATAAACTAACCTTATATATATAGTGTATTATACATATACTAATTCTGCACGTTCCTATATGCAAGGTACTGTGACGGTAACTTTCCTGTAAGTCATTGATATTTAACTACAACTTTTTTATGCATATTGTTTGCTGGCATTGCCGTTAACTTGGATATTAAAGAATTCCTCACATAATCGTTAAGTATTAAACCTACTAAAGTTGTTCAAACAAACCTTGTTTTAGGTTAAAGCAAGTCAGTTAGAAGCTATTACACTTACTTTGCTACCAAATGGCAAAGGTGTCAGATCACAGAATTCTTGTTTATAATTCCATGCCCTTCTGTGTTTCTTTACGCCTGTCAACTACCACCTGTCAAAAGTGAGGATGAGAATTTGGTTGGGTTTGGAGTCCGTGCTGGCAAGACCTGGAAGGATATTTGGGACAGTAGGGATGATGGGTATGAGGCTGTTATCCTCAAACAACAATGCGTACCAGGCAGCAAAATGTACCGACTACAGCAGTACCTGAGGCTGAAGCACAGCAATCTTCAGATGACACTGGAGGCTTCTGCTCCCTCAAGACCAGCACTTCCAGACACTTCTACTAATCCTCCAGGTTGGCTGACAGTTTCATATATGTGGTTCTGTGCATTGATTATGTCTTTTATTCATATCTATTTTGTTTTATAGAAATAGAGGAAGATGAGGAATTGGAGAGGATGATGCTTTGTTGGTCCCCTTCCAAAACCGAAGGCCCGATGAGTGAGAATCTCATATGCATGCACACACACAAACAGTCACTCTTCAGGATTCAGTATAAATTAAGGAATCAATATTATTTGTGGTTCATTTGTGGTTTTTTCACTTTGCTTTCAGGTTTGCAAGTTGTTGGAGTCCATGATGCTAAAGGTTCTTTCCCTTCAATTATGGAGGATAATTCTGGATGTCATGATCAGAATTTTTCATCCAAGTTCTTTATTATTCATCTTGTTTTGGCCACGTTCAGGCCCGTTTTGATGCCTGTGTTCTGTTTGTTCCATTGTTCAAGACTATGCAGCCAGAGATGACCTGGAGGGAGTTTCAAAAATCTCCTTTTTATGAGGCTGAAAAGCAGCGTTGGTCAGCGGAGAGAAAAAAGTAACACACTACCTGCTACTTCAAGAGCAGCGTTATTTGTAAAAATTGTAAATGTTTTCCATATACACTCTGTCCACTTTATTAAGAACAGCTATTTTGTGTCTGGGCTCATTTTTCACTGACAAATAATGCATGGCAACAGGTGGGTTACAATCAGATTGTAAAAATTGCCGCTGTTAGGTAGGTTTTCTTAAAGAAGTGGCAAGCATAGTTTTTTTTTAAAACAAAAAAAGTAAAGATTGTTTTATATTCTTTATAGTTCAGTATTGTTTGAATATACACTTGCAGCATTTTAACATATGGTTAATATGTTCCTTGTTTGTTCCTGATTCTCTAAGGTCATAAATTATCCCTGAGCATCTCTCAAAGTGTGGGGCAGTTACCCCAATGGCTAAATTCCCCATCGTGACCCTTTCAGATCTGTCCTATTAATCATTCCCTATCCACTGGCTAAATCTCTCTTGTCTCATCACCACCTCAACCAGTGTGGTGAGTCTAAGAAAGTGTTACGGCGTCAGTCAGGAGTTTTGGGCACACCTACCTATAGAATTGTTTCTTTGTACTATTCTTTACATTTTGTAATATTTATAAAGACATCATAACTATAAAGTAATACACATGGAATTATGCACTACTCAGAAAAGTTATTTAAAAAAAATAATTTGTTGGGGGGGACAATTCTGTTGGAACTCAGAAGGTTGCCGGTTCAAATCCCAGGGCTGGCCGAGTGATCCCACCATTGGGCCCTTGAGCAAGGCCCTTAACCCCAGCTGCTCCAGGGACTGACTGATCCTGCTTTCTACTTTATACTAGTTTAATGAGGTGGCCTCCTGGAATGCTTTTCCAGCTCTCCTGAAGGAGCCGTCTCATATATGCTGAGCACTCAGCCGATTTTCTTTAACTCTCTGGTCAGACTCCTTGAAAAACATTTCTACTGGGTTTAGCTCAAGTATCCAGGTAATATGACCCAGTCCCTTTGTAGGCAGAGTGGTGTGTCCAAATTACTGACTGGTACTGTATGTCTAACTATCTGACAGTTGTTAAAATGCTGCAGCATCACTGTTAGTATTGTCATAACAATGCTATTTTTAATTATGCTTTTTGTTTTGATTCAGGATTCAATGAGTCATTTGTTAACATGCTACAAAATGCATGCATTAACACTGCTGTTTAAGAAAATTAATCATTTCATCTATTTAATATTTGACATACACTACCGTTCAATTATATACCCTGTGACAAGACTTGATTGGGGTCAGTTTTATCCTACAAAAGGATAATGACCCAAACCAAACCTCCAAAATGTGTTAGCAATATTTAAAGAATAAGCAGTCAGACATACCAGGAGATTGATGCAGAGGACTGCCAGTTGCTGATAATAGGCCTCTATATGTAGATGTGGATAAAATTTTGTGAATTGCATGAAAATGTGTTTTTCTTTGGAAAACAAAGAAATTTGCATGTGATCCCAAACTTTTGAGCGGTAATGTATATCTTGGGGGTGGCATGGTGGTGCAGTGGTTAGCACTGTTGCCTCACACCTCTGGGACCCAGGTTTGAGTCGCCGCCTGTGTCACATGTGTGTGGAGTTTGCATGTTCTCCCCATGTCGTCGTGGGGGGTACTCCGGTTTCCCCCCACAGTCCAAAAACATGCTGAGGCTAATTGGAGTTGCTAAATTGCCCATAGGTGTGCATGTGAGAGTGAATGGTGTGTGAGTGTGCCCTGCGATGGGCTGGCCCCCCATCCTGGGTTGTTCCCTGCCTCGTGCCCATTGCTTCCGGGATAGGCTCCGGACCCCCGTGACCCAGTAGAATAAGCGGTTTGGAAAATGGATGGATGGATGGATGTATATCTTATCATACCCCTGAGTATGAGAACCTGAGTACTTGTCTCTTTCTGTGTAAATAGACTCAATAAACAATACATTTTATTCATAACTGTCTATGTCTGTTTAATTACCACAGCGACATAAATAAATAAATAAATAAAATTGTAACCATAGTTTTAAGCTGTTTATTAAATACATCAATATCAAGAAAACGAAGAATAATGGATGAATGTGATTACAAGAAATGGAGAAATTTGTTCATGCTTTTTTGAAAACATGCCTCAAAATGATTAGCATTTCAATCTAACTTGAAATGTATCAGAAAAAAAATCATTAACGGAGATTTTGCAGCGCCGGGGAGGGTCTCTTCGCTTCGCAAAAAAAATCCTTCAATTTCATTGGCTGCCACTGTGTTATGGCTATACGCGACCGGCCCCGCTGGGTCTCCCGTGTGAAAGGCGGCGATCTTACCACTACACTATCCAGCAACTATATAATATAAGGGAGATTTACGGGAAAATACTAATACGGGAGGACGGCGGGAAAGAGAAGTAAAATACGGTAGTTTCCCGGCCAAAACGGGAGACTTGACAGCCTGAGATGGCTGTCTCTGGCCACGCCCCCTACAGTCGGTCCGGCCCCTGGCTTTTCCAGCGTGTTCGCGAAAACGACTTCATTATTTATCTGATTGATTTATCGACAGACCATCATACTTTTTAGACGTTATAATAACAACACTCTATTGATCCCCCTCTTACTGTCCATGATACACAATGACGAGACACATGTTCACTAATGACGAGAACTATTCTATTTTTCATGCCGGGTCCTTCAAATCTTACATTTACAAATCTTGTTCTTGTTCTCTGCTTTCTCGTTCCCGTAGATATATATTATTATACGGAGATTTACGGAGTCTTCAAAGACGGTCCGGCTCCAGCTCAAGGATCACTGTTGCTGTGGTGTAGATCAGCTGATCTGTTTCCAGCTTAGCTTATTTCTTATTTCTCAGGTCAGCTGCTCTTGTATTCAGCCTACTAATATATATGGGGCTTGGTACCCAATCTCGGAATGTGGGGATGATGATATATATATTATATAAAATATAATATAAATATAAATATAAATATATAAAATATATAAAATATATTTTTGGCCACAACCGGGATTCGAACCCCGGTCTCCCGTGTGAAAGGCGGCGATCTTACCACTACACTATCCAGCAACTATATAATATAAGGGAAAATACGGGAAAATACTAATACGGGAGGACGGCGGGAAAGAGAAGTAAAATACGGTAGTTTCCCGGCCAAAACGGGAGACTTGACAGCCTGAGATGGCTTTTCCAGCGAAAACGACTTCATTATTTATCTGATTGATTTATCGACAGACCATCATACTTTTTAGACGTTATAATAACAACACTCTATTGATCCCCCTCTTACTGTCCATGATACACAATGACGAGACACATGTTCACTAATGACGAGAACTATTCTATTTTTCATGCCGGGTCCTTCAAATCTTACTGTTGCTGTGGTGTAGATCAGCTGATCTGTCTTCTACGTACATCTTCTAGTAGACCTTCTGAGGGTACTTCACGCATTCTTGGTCGGAGGGTCCAGGTTTCCAGCTTAGCTTATTTCTTATTTCTCAGGTCAGCTGCTCTTGTATTCAGCCTACTAATATATATGGGGCTTGGTACCCAATCTCGGAATGTGGGGATGATGATATCTCCCCCCTGACCTGTCGTCCTGGCTCCCCCTTGTCGTAGCAATCGTGTTGTACCTCATCAATCTCTAGTTGTGATAGCAGTTGTTTCTGGCCACAACCGGGATTCGAACCCCGGTCTCCCGTGTGAAAGGCGGCGATCTTACCACTACACTATCCAGCAACTATATAATACAATATATAAAAAATATAATATAAATATAATATAAATATATAAAATATATAAAATATATTTTTGGCCACAACCGGGATTCGAACCCCGGTCTCCCGTGTGAAAGGCGGCGATCTTACCACTACACTATCCAGCAACTATATAATATAAGGGAGATTTACGGGAAAATACTAATACGGGAGGACGGCGGGAAAGAGAAGTAAAATACGGTAGTTTCCCGGCCAAAACGGGAGACTTGACAGCCTGAGATGGCTGTCTCTGGCCACGCCCCCTACAGTCGGTCCGGCCCCTGGCTTTTCCAGCGTGTTCGCGAAAACGACTTCATTTATTTTCTTATTGATTTATCGACAGACCATCATACTTTTTAGACGTTATAATAACAACACTCTATTGATCCCCAAAGAGAGAAATTCTCTCCTTGCCTGCCCCCTCTTACTGTCCATGATACACAAGCACATATGTAGAAAAACGTCAGCTTGGAAGCCAAGGCTGGACTTAACCTACTCTATTCTGGTATTCTGTTCTCCCAAGTAAGGCGTGGGTTCGAATCCAACTTCCGACAAAAGTTCTTCAATCGCTACAGCACAATTTGAGCCACTTACGGCTTTAATTGCTTTGTTTTATTTTTGCGTTTCAGGCAAAACTACATAACACTTAAAGACACTACGGGCATGTAAATGGAGAACGAAATTATAGTTATACCGAATCTCCTACACACAATACCAAGGTTACCAACTTTGGTCAGCTGGCCGGAGTGAGACGTTCAATTCCCGTAAGATTTCTTTGCGCCAGCCTGAGAGTCTGAAAACACGTCACACCAGATGCATGAGAGATGGAAACCTGGGATATTCAGTCGAATCAGATCAAATATGATGCTAAGTTAGTACTAAGTTAAAATATGTTCCGCACTTGTAACATGCACCCATGATTTGGAACAGCAGCATACCTGTCAAGGTTTGGATTTGAAAATAAAGGAAATTTTCCGGCACCCGCCGTGAGCCATCCCACCACCGCAACCAGGCTCCAGTATCAACAACAACAAACAAACAAATTTATTTTTATATAGCGCATTATCACAACATTACATTGTCTCAAAGCGCTTTACAGTATCCTCACCCAAAGCCCCCAGTGAGTAAGCCATAGGCGACAGTGGCAAGGAAAAACTCCCTAGAAGGAAGAAACCTTGAGAGGGACCAGACTCAAAGGGGAAGCCCATCCTCCAGGGGCCGGCAGGGATAGTCAAATAGAGAGAGGAGAGCAAGGAAGATAAGCCAATGCCGAAGCCGAGTCTTCTTCCAATTGCCAGGCAACCAGAGGTAAGGCAGCGGGTCATACATGGAAGATCAGAACGGCGAGCTGGATGCAGGGACGTCACTGGTGGTGGTCGGGTGTGCTGGATATCTTGATAGATTGAGGTCTCCAGGCATCACCCCCAGGAGGAGTAGGGGAAATAAAATGTACAATTAGGCATAGTAGAGGAGGCTATTGGCAGTGCTAAAAGCTAGGTGAGTACAATATGAAGTGCAATCTGCAAGCTCCGGCAGATATGGCTATGGCAGCATCAGTAGGAGGGAGAGGCAAGTGGGAATGCCGGCATGGGGAGTCCCTGAAATGTCAGCACTCCAGTTCCACAAGAGATTGCAAAGCTAGAGTGACAGCACTGACAATCCAGTTCATCCAAAGCCAATGGCACCGATCCCCACCCAGCTCTACACCTCACACTACAGGTCTGCCTGGGAGTGAAGAGTTAGCTAGGGCTAGAACTAGTGTCCCTATACGCTAAACTAAACAGGTGTGTTTTTAGTCTGGACTTGAGTTTTTAGTCTGGACAGAGCACGTTACTGACACACACATCTTCTTCGCAATGTTGCACACCTCTTTAAAATTTGCCTTTGTGATCTCCGATTGCCTCAATCGGACATCATTAGTGCCGACGTGGATAACTATCTGAGAGTATTTACGTTTACTTTTAGCCAGCACTTTTAAATTTGCCGAGATGTCGGTCGCTCTGGCACCCGGGAGACAATTTACAATGGTCGCTGGAGTCGCTACTCTCACGTTTCTTAGAATAGAATCACCAATTATTAGAGCACTTTCAACAGGCGTCTCAGTGGGAGTTTCACTGAGTGGGGAGAACCTGTTGGAAACGCGGATAGGCGAATGGTGCCGGTGTAAGTTTGGTTTGGATTTGCGACTATGCCGCCGGGTCGTCACCCACTCGCCTTGCTGCGAAGGCTCTGCTGCCGGAGCAGGGGGAGACTTACTGGCTATCGCGGACATATCCGGAGCCGCTAATACTGAGTCAATAAAACTCTCATTCTCCTGAATGTTATGTAACGTCCGGATACGTCCCTCTAACACTACAATCTTCTCCGTCAGTCTAGCGACTAACTGACACTTCTCACATGTATAAATACCGCTAATGACTGGAGAAGAATAGCTAAACATATTACACTCAGAACACGGAACAGTAGACATGGCGTTGTACTTACGTAAACTGAGGCTGTAAGGCTGGAAGCACCTTCTTAATTGAACGAAGATCGTGGGTCGGTACTTGCGTAGGTGATTAATCCGTCGGGGTCTGGGAAATTTTATTTATTTATTTTGGAGGATTATTAATCTTGCGAAGCTTTTTCCCAATGACTTAACTCGAATTATTATTTAGGTGATATCTATGGTTTCAAAGTTCGCGCGCTAGCAGTCAGTATCACTCTCGCAGGAAACAGGAAACAACGGAAATGACCATGTGTATCCCTTACATTTTAAGACAGGAAATATAAAATAATATAAATTATATAAAATATAATATAAATATAAATATATAAAATATATAAAATATAAAATAACCATTTGTCATTTATTTTCTATTAATTTTTCATGTTCACTCATGCGGCTCTGTCATTCACTAATGACTTGGATTTTTCATGCCGACTGACATCGTTCCTTCCCCGTGGGAGACAAATCTTACAGAACGCGTGACCCATCCTGCTCCTCTTCAGGAAAGTAAATTCGTCATCTTCGTCATCACCCCTTAAAACAATTACTGAAGCGAGACGGCGCACGCGTTACGGCGACAGATTTAAATTGTGAGTGCACTATATCTCGTCGCAAATGGTGCTTAACCACGGCGGGTCTCAAGCACAGGAGACTCCCAATTTCTAAATGACACACACTTGGCTCACAGCGCAAAGTTGTGTTAAACTTGCTTTGTCTAAAGCAGGCACACACATACGAGTATGATCCTGATAGGTAACTAAGCTATCGGTCTTATGTCCAAGCGCAACATAATTTAGGTTAGAACCTCATAACAAGTATTCCCGTTCGCTAATAGAGAGATCTCTCCCAGGATATATAGAAACGGAGACACTCGTCCGAATTGAACCTGGAAACAAAGCGCTACATCTGAGAATCTCGTCAGACATAGGGTTAAAGTTTACTGCAGTTTAATACGAAAGAACTACAATGAAATCACCGAAAATAAAACAAAATAATATAACTACTAATAATAGAAATAAAAATAACTATAATAAGCCCATATGATCCCGCTTAAATGCCTTCAGATTGCCATGAGTGCGACTTTTGCAACCAGTTGACAGTAGCGCTTCTTCACTGCACGTTCGGTCATAAAAAGTTTAAATTGTGTGCTCAGAATAAGTTTAAACCTTGTGCCTTGTGATTATTAACCAATTTTTATGCTGAATGGTCGGCTCAAACTCAATTGCGAAACACCGTGAGTCTGTTAATGTGTGACTTAAATGGAACTCATTAATAACCAGTATCACGTAATAACCTGGGTTAGAATAGAAGGCTTGTCCAACGAGCTGCGTCACCAGGTAATGTAAACGATCGGTAGCGAAGCTCCCCTCACGGCCAATGAGAGAGAGTCTCGCGATATTTCAGGCGAATTTGAGGTTTCAGAGCGTAGATCGCACAGGCAGGGATTCTTGTGAGCACTCAATGAACGGAGGCTGAAGTTGTGTAAAAGACATGCATTTATTCCTATAACTAACATAAGACAGACATTACACCTAACAAACAATAAACACGAAATAACGGAGTGGACACAAACAATGTAATCATGAAAATGCAATGACCAGATTTAAAATGAGTAACCTTAAAAGGGAAAATACTGTTCTGCAAAGCAAGCAATTTGTGGAAATACTGTCCTAAAGTAATATAGCAGGTGAATAGGAGTTTAGGTTGTTATAAATGAAAGGAAGTTTGTTTACTTGGTTGCAGAGTGGGGGGGGGGGGGGTCTTGGCAGTTGGTTGCGGAGGCTGATGAGCTGATGGGTGATGGCACTCAGGGAGGCGCGGTGTTTGCAGCGGTTGTTGGAGTGGAGCCCCTCTGATTCCCTCTCCTGGTGAAGCTTGGGCTTGGTTGCAGTTCTCTGTCCAGCTGGGTCTTCACTGATAGGCTTCAGGAGGGCTTCTTGTGGGCTTCTCTTCTCTTGGGCTGATGTTCTCTGCCTCTCTTCGTGCTGATGGTCTTTTGTTTTCTCCTCCCTTCTGTTTCTCCTCTCCTGGCTTTGTTCTGAGGTGCCAGGTTTTATAGTGTAAAGTTCGTGAATAGGAGTGACCAGGAATTCGACTCCTGGACCAATGGCTGACCATCCATTTGGCGGGCTTTCGGAAGGGGGTCTGTATCAGTCCTTTTGAGATTTATGACCAGAGTGATTTCCCTTGTATTGATGATTTTCGTTAGGCTGGTGTAACTTTTGATATATTCACTTTCGTGGTAACCACTGACCAGATTTGGAAACTGGAGTGATTTTCCATCGGTTTGATACCAAACATGCCATAGCAGCCTAGCGGTTCACACCTCATACCATCTGTAATGATTAATTAATGATTACTTATATTATGTCGTTATGTTATATTACTCACACCTTATTTTATGCCTCACAATCTATATAATTGTAAATATACTGTGTAGCTGCTGGCGCGTTCCAAACTAAATCTCATTGTACTTACAATGTCAATAAAAACATCCATCCATCCATCTAGGCAGGCCAGTGTCGCCTCCATCCTTCCTGAAGTCAGTGATTCCTTTGTCTTTGTGCTGTTTAGTGCCAAATTGTTTGCTGAACTCCAACCTATCAGTTTCTGGACCTCATCTCTGTAAGCTGACTCATAAGAACCAAAGAGATTTACAAATGAGAGGAGGCCATTCGGCCCATCAAGCTCCTTTGAGGAGAACTTAGCTAATAGCTCAAAAATCTTATCTAGCTCTGATTTAAAAGAACCCAGGGTTTTAGCTTGTGTTACAATAACAGGAAGACTATTCCATACTCTAACTACACGCTGTGTACAGAAATGCTTCATCAAATTCGTTTTAAAATGTTCTCCAGCTAATTTCCACTTATGGCCACGAGTTCTGGTATTTAAACTAACATTGAAATAGCCATTTGGCTGAACAGCATCCAGACCTGTTAGAATCTTAAACACCTGGATTATGTCCCCCCTTAGTCTCCTTTGCTCGAGGCTAAACAGATTCAGCTCAGCTAACCTCTCCTCATTAGACATTCCTCTAAGACCAGGAATCATTCTCGTTGCCCTACGTTGCACCTTTTCCAAGGCAGCAATGTCCTTCTTAAGGTATGGTAACCAAACCCGCACACAATATTCTAGGTGGGGTCTTACCAAGGAATTATATTATCGTAGCATCACTTGCCTTGTCTTAAACTCCACACACCTAGAGATGCAATGTGCCTTCTCGCGTGGTGTTCCTGCAGAGGGAGTCTGTGAGTGCTGGAGATTGGGGGAGGGGGCAGTGTGGCTATGTCTGCTCTGTGTTCCTCCAGACGAGCAAAGAAGCTGTTTAGCTCCTTTGCTAAAAGGGCGTTGCTGTTAACAGTGACGGTGTTGTTGCCTTTGAAGTTTGTAATGTGTTGTATTCCCTGCCACACCCACTGTGGGTTGTTGTATGTGAAGTAGACCTCTATTTTCTGTTTCTCTGCCTGCCTGGCAACCTTGATGCCCCTATTCAGGTTAGCTCTGGCTGCACTCTGTGTTCTTGACTGCGCTGTCTTGTCCTGTAGTATTGTATTGTTGCTCTTGTGTTTATCTTGCACTTTCTCCCTCTGTTTGTGCTCCTTTCACTCTGTATAGTTCTATCTTGCCCGCACTTGTGTCATCTTGTGTTGTTTCTGTTTTTCTTCTTTGTGTTGCACCGTGGTCCAGGAGGAACAATGTTTCCTTTCACTGTGTACTGTGTATATTGCTGAAATAACAATAAACCCACTTGACCACCTGCCTCAATTCATCCTGAAGAGTTTTCCAATGTTGTTCAAAGGTCTGTTTGTTTCGAGTGAAGGACACGCCCCTGGACGTGCTGGATAAGGGGACCACAGATCAGTGTCCTCAGTCCTGCTTCTCCCTTCAAAGCTGAGAGGAAGATGACCCGCCTGCTGCTTCTGGTTTTGGCTTATGGAGCTCTGCTTATCTCCACAGAGGCCCAGCAAGATTACCACAGTCTCCCTGCACTCACAAGACGGCCATTAAACTCGCAGTCGAAAATGCTCATCAAGGAACCCGTCAGCACATGAATTTCTATAACATCCAGGGCCGTCCGAAGGTAACTGCTGAGAAAGTGTTTACAAAAGTGTGAAACTTTCATCATCTGCAAGCTGAACTAATGAGTATCACATTGATTTTGATGTTTTAATTTCAATGCATATGATGCTTAATGTCTCTTCACAATGAAAGTGATGGTTGTATATCTCAGCCCTGGTCAATTTTACCTTCTCACAGTTTCTCTCTGAATCTGCTGCAGTCAAGTCTGTGACAGTTTGCCATTTTTTGGGTGATTATTGTTTGTTATATTGCCTTTAAAACAGTTGTAGGCAATTTTGTATATAACGTGTTTATGTGATTTAGATCAGCAGTGAATACATTGACATTGAGATTCTCTTGAGAGCAACAAAATGTCCAAAGTCAACTGCAACAGACCATCGGGCTGACTGTATTTTCATGGACAAGAGGGTAAGTAAAGAGTCACTGTGACTGTGAGCATTGGACATATCAGTTAGCAAATTAATTTAGGTTCATGTTAACTTTTTTGATGCCCTGCGGGGGAAAGTTAGCCAACAATAAAGTAACAAATACATAGGTGGCCTCAAAGAGCCAGTTCCTTCACCTTATTCTCAAATTTTAGTAGGTTTACAGGCTTAAAGGCTGGATTACCAGGCAGAAGCAAATGCTAATCATCTGAGGGGTGACCTGTAGATTATGCTTCGAGCTATGAACCTAGCTGGCCTTATTTAAAGACCTGTGGGCTGTACTACAAAGCGGGTTTTACATACCCAGAGTTAACTCAATCGAGCCAGGTTAACTAAAACTCATTGTTGAAATCAGCCTTAAATGGCAGTGTGGTGTTTTGTGGTGAAAGGGCAGGACTTAACTCTTGTTTTAATTAGAAAGCCAGTAATTAAACCTGGTCAGAGCAGGGTAGATGTGCAGTGTGAATTACCCTTTAAATTTACCTCTTTAAATAGTGAACTACAGGACCACTTAGCTTGATCGGAGGACAGTATTTTAATACAGAGCAGTGTTCAGTTAAACGGGATTTGTTGTTCATACTTTTAGATGAACTTGCTTTGTATAATATAGCCTTATGGTGACCCTGCTTTGGAAGCTCTTTCCTCTAAAATTGTTCTGTGTCATTAAACCCTGCACTCCAGCAGCTCTGCCTTAAATCATTAGATATATCTTTACTACACCTTCTCTCACTGTATTTATTGCCCACCACTCTTTAAATACTGTTTTTGTGTGTCTGTGTGTTTTTGCAGCCATTCATTAACTGTAGAGTTTGCAGCAGACGGTCTGGTAATGATCTTACACATCCATCAAATGACTGTGTACCAAACAAGAAAGTGGATGAAGTAAGTGTAGAGAGTCTTAGCATTATGGAAATGTAACAGGTGTGTGAATTGTGTCTAAACATGTGGTTAAACTTTGATTGTGTTTGTACATGCAAAAATTTGATCAGAGTACTGTTTATTAATGACAATGTTACTTTTAATCTGAACAACAGTGGCAGCACCAAGGAAAAGCTTGGGGGGGGGGGGCTCTAGCTCCTCCTCCAATGACCATAGTACCCCCACAGCACCCCCAAAATATTGGTTTCATTTTTTCTTTAACTATCTGTAAAATCTGTATATTGTGTAAGACATTTTTGCGGTTTTTACAGCATACTTGTAGTGTATTTTTTCTTCAAAGTACACATAGAGGCTCTGTGAGCTAGACGTTAGAATTTCATATTTTATCCTATTTTATCCATGCTGTAGCTTATCGTGCTGTGTGCTTCTATACACCATCTACATAAGCTGAAAAGCTAAAGCACCCGGTCTAAATAATCTCACTCCCCTATAGCACCTGTAGCATTAAGTCACTGGCGCTGCCACTGCTGAATAAACGACTCCAATCTGACTAAACCGCTTAACTTTTCCTCCCCATGTTACATTTCAGGACAAACGACGTAATATGTGTCCTTCTGATAAACCTCTTCTCAGACCTAAAACTGCCTTGGCTTCCAAGGACACTAAAGAAGCTGAAGGAGACCGTCTGGCTGTTTCTGATGGCTGATGGTCCTGCAATGTGGACCAGAGGAGGAAACTGGGAGGGAAAATGCTTTGCTTTATATCATGCCCACCCAAAGCCCCCAGTGAGTAAGCCATAGGCGCCGATAGCATGGAAAAACTCCCAAGAAGGAAGAAACCTTGGGAGGGACCAAACTCAAAGGGGGAGCCCATCCTCCTGGGGCCGGCAAAGTGTAGGTGCAGGATCACAAAAAAACTTGACGAGAGAAACGAGAGAATTCGACTGTCCCTCACAAAAACTGTAAAGTTTTAGTGGCTAAATTGCTTTTTCTATGCCTTTTCAAACAGGAGGAGATTTGTTTGGCTATACGTAGAAATTTTCTATACAATTTAGACAGCACAGAATCATTAACCTACTTTAATGCATTTATTAATACAACCACATATTTCACACATTTTGACATCAGTCATGCAGTGAAGATACAGTCTCTTTATTTCTTGACGCCAACCCTCCCCATTAATCCGGGCTTGGGACCGACACCTAGTTGAGCTGGCTTTCTCCCTTAAGTGGCTGGGTTAGGCTAAACTATGTACATATTTATGAAGACTACTATAAATTTATAAAGACCTCCCTAAATATGTAGTCTAACAAAACGCAGTTTAAAGAAGGTAGCCTACCTGGTAAACAAAGAAATTAAAAGGCCCACAGCATATAATCGGGCTATATCCAAGCAGTTTTTAAGAACGTAACCTACATGGCGAAATTGAATTACTTTCTGGACCAACAAACGCAACCAGACATGAACATTATGCACCTTCCTAGTCTTGATGTATGTCGTCATACAGATGAGGACGTTAAGGCAGCCTTTAGGTCCGACCCATCATGCACTGCAGTTTTTTGCAAATTCCTCAGATGGAAAACCATTAAATACCTCTTCTATTACCTTATATTACCTTATATTCATGTAATAAATATACAAATATCAATTAGTTGGAAATCAGCCAGACAGACGTAATTACTACAAATGGTTTCCACTGTATTTGTGACTCTGAGTGCCGCAGGCTTGGATGCAGTGCCGCACCATTTTGTAAGTAAATTAATAAATATTAATGAGACATCACCTACCACCCTGCAAAAAAGAAATTTGCCGCTCGTCCCCCCTGCACATGAACCAACATGGCTGTGTCAACCAGCGGAGCTCCGGAGCCTCTGGAGAAACACGCGGCAAAAAAGGCTCGCATACGGTCTTCCAGAGTTTGGGAATACTTCAGTCATGACACCTTTTCTGCGCCTCTACTGTAGCTGGCGTTAATGACGCTGTTTCAGCCATTTTATATTTTCTGTTTACTTATTCTGTCATGTAAGACTGAGACAAATTATCGTTTACGACTATTCTTACACACTGTAGCCTGACTTGCTGACTTAAGTAAGCTTAACTATAAGCTACCTTTGCTAGTGTTTGTGAATAACATGTTTCTCTAGTTATGAAATTATTCCATGTTTTAGCATCTGTTTCAACATTAAAGTCAAATTGGTATATTGAAATATGTAAAAACTATTGAACTATTAGCTTAAGTCTAACATAGAAAATCCTACTGAATCTCTTAAGATTTTCCTTTTTTGTTAATGCACTAATGTTTAAGAAGTGTCTTAAATTGAATTTCAGATTTGTGTGTGGGTGGGAGTGGGTGAATTGTATTAAATTCATACATTCATTCTTTTGGCTCAGACATTACTGACCTAAAACAAATTGAGGCATTGGGTAAGTGCTTAAATTAGCTACTAAATGGCAAAAAATATTCTAAATATCACATTTTCCATTCTTCGGTATAATTTTAATGAATCACCTATGCTGCCAAACATTAACGCATAGATTGTCACAACACTCTATGTTTTAGTTCTTCTTTATGTGTATAGGACGGTGTGATGGTTCTGGTGGTGGGTGTGGCCGACGCTGCTCGCGATGTTTGGCTATGCTGCAGTCCCAGGGACCAAGTTGGAACACATTTCCACCTTCAAGCTTAGGTGGAAAAACGGCACCGAGACCCAGCAGCAGGACAACTTCTTGTCCAGACAACCAGCCCTGCTTCATCATTGAAGTAAGCCCTGTGAACAGGAGCGAGATGTACTTCTGCAGTGGATGTTATAGCGGAAAGAACATCCCCATCCTCACGTCTGCCGGAGTGCCCCCTCAAGTGGGTGTGTGACTTAACTCGATGGATGAATTGGACAGAATGTACTGTTACTAGAGGTCGACCGATATGGGTTTTTCAAGTCAAGGGTCAGGCGATGGCCGATATATGCTGCTGATTTTTTTTGGCCGATAATTGGACGTTTTCCCCTCTATTTGCATGGTAAAATATCACACTAATAATAACAAACGATACACAAAATTTCTCAATTTAGCATTTATTGAATACTCAACTTGGAAACAATAACACATTTATAAACAATAAAAATAGCAGCATCAGAATCTCTGTTAGTGCACAATATAGCAGCAAACTCCTCATGTTTGACGGAAGGAAATTTGTAAACAATACAAAAAGGAATAAGCATGTTATCTTTAGTTGTAATCCCACTTCCAGTCCCTGAGTCTTACTCACCACACTCATACTTCACAGCAAACAGACAGCAGTTAATTAACCAGAAGAGAAAAATGCAAAAACACAACAGAACTTGTAAATAATAACAAACTAATAGACAATAAAAATAGCAGCATCAGAATCTCTATTAGTGCCAAATATAGCAGCAAACTCCTCATGTCTGACGGAAGGAAAATTTGTAAATACACAAAGGAATGAGCACATCTTCAGTTTTAATCCCATTTCCAGTCCCTGAGTCTTCCTCATCCCACAAGCAGGCAAGGCATGTCACCCCGGTTGTGTGACACTTATTTTATATAATAAAATAAGTGCCCCCTGCGGCCCCAGAGCCCGAGCAGCCGTCTCCGCTGCCTGCAGCTACCGCGCCCACGTCCGAGGCGCTTTCCCTGCCTGCAGCTCCCGGGCAGGCGCCCCCTCTGCAGCCTGCAGCTCCAGTCCCTGGCCCCACTCCAGTCCCTTCTCCCCCTGTGACTCTGGTACCCCTCACCCCGACGAGCCCGACCCCGGCCGCAGGTCCTTATGTCTGTGTCCCATAAGGGGAGAGGACACAGACGCACGGCTGGGGTCCCACCCGCCCAGCCCCCTGGCTCGCCCTCCCTCGCCGGCGCTAGGGCTTGGTCGGCACCTGCGGGTCCTGGCCCTCCGGGTCGGCTGTCGTCTGCGGGTCCCCCTCCGCGGCCTCGTCGCCCTGCCTCGGTCCCTCCTCCGGCGTCTTATCGGTTGCCTGCGGGCCCCCCGACGCGGCTCCTCATTCGCCTGCTGGTCCTCCCGCTCTGGCGTGTCGGAGGACGTCGCCGTCTGCTGCGGCTCCCCCTCTCTCCTTGCCCTCGCCAGGGTCCCTTCCAGCTCCTTCGTCCCCTTCCCTGGTCTCCCCTCCGACTCCCTCCTTCGTCCCTGCGTCTGTCCCTCACCCCCGTCTCCTCGGCCCCTCCGGCTCCGGCCTCCCGGCCGCCTGCAGCCCTTCCGGCTGCCTCCCGTCGCCCGCTGGGTCTCCCTCGGGCTCCTCTTGGTTCCCCCTCCTTCTCTCCCTGGCCTCCCGTCTTTGTCCCTCCTGCCTCTGCTCCCCCCTCGCTTTGTTCCTCCTGTCTCTGTCCCTCCTCTCTTTGTCCCTCGTCCCTCTGGCTTCTGCTCCTCTTTCCCCGATGTTCCCTTCGTTCACTCCCGGTCCTTTTGTCCTGCCTGTTCCCTCCGTGTCCCCCTTTCTGATCTGTTTCTCTGCCTTTCCTGTCTTATGTCAAGTCTTGTCCTGGCTCCTTCCCCTGTGCCAGTTCTGTCTGTCCGTTCTGTTCCCTGTCCCTCATTAATGAGGTTTTATATAGATATACATATATGCCCGGCTTGTCCGCTCCTCGTGTGTGCCACGCCCCCTGATTACCCACGTGTGCTTCCCTGATCGTCTCCTGCTTTGCCCGATTACTTTGATTAGTCATGACCTATTTTAAGTCCTGGTCTTACCTGTTTGCCCTGTCCGTCATTGTAGTTTGTCAATGCCTGCGTTCCGTCCTGCTCTACCCGCTCCGTTTCCCCGATTAAAGACCCGTTTTCACAAACACAAAAAAAACTATATGTATACATATACATACACTGAACAAAAATATAAACGCAACACTTTTGTTTTTGCTCCCATTTTTCATGAGATGGACTTAAAGATCTACAATTCATTCCAGATACACAATATTACCATTTCTCTCAAACATTTCTCACAAATCAGTCTAAATGTGTGATAGTGAGCACTTCTGCTTTGCTGAGATAATCCATCCCACCTCACAGGTGTGCCACATCAAGATGCTGATC